>NC_053022.1:556626210-556805702 GCF_003073215.2 Triticum urartu | reverse complement strand
ACCGTTTTTGGGATCGATCTTCCTTTCGGGTCATATATGGATGTTATCGAGAATGAATACCGCCCTGAGGTTGTGTTGTTTCTCTTTCCAGAGCAGTATAAGAAAATATGGTCGTTACTTTTCAGGTTGCCCGTGGTTGTGCCTGAAGTTGACGGTCGGTATACTCGCCAAGCCTACCACTGTGAGATATGTGCTCTAAATGGGAGGTATGGACAACCGCATGAGATTTATGTAGTGCATGAGTTGTTGTGGGGGAGTCAACCGATCTCTAACCAGATCTAGAAAAAGAGGTAGCTATGGTCGAGTATCCGATCTCTAACCAGCCTTCGGTGCCTCTCGAATAGGATTTGTCGTAGACATGTGCCAATGACGCTTCCTCGTCACATGTTGATACAAGTAAGATTGAGGGTAGAACCTTTCCCCTCGCGCAGTAGCGAATTCTATAAACGGATTGTTCTATTTCTAAATCATTTTAGGAATGAATGAGAATTGTGTATGCATTGTACCTTGCCTTAAAGGTCTATTTTCTCAGAAAAGCGGTTTGAACATATAGATAATATGTTTTCTAGCACGAGCGAAATGAACATCACTGATCCAATACAAGATCAGACAGATTCAAACACCCGGCAGAAAAAAACCTTCTCTGGACATTGTATTGTAACAAGACTCCCGTCTAACCAATATAGTTCCACTCTTCATGGCAGTCTGCTTGCCGCACTTCTGATGTTAAGATCCTTCAATCTTTTTAAAACAGAGGAGGGGGATGGCTCGTACCACCGCCGGTAACCCAAACTACAGATAAGGAGGTTGCAGCCTTAAATCATAAACAATAATAACGTTGAAAGCAGGCGGACTATCTGCAGTATAGCGATTCTTTATTGTGGCAAACCCTTAGAGAATCAAAGTGGTTTCAAACCGCACCTATAATAGACTACACTATACAACGTCCCGCCCTTAAGTGAAGGATCTGGCATACCTTGATTGGTAATAGCCTACATGCAGGCTGTGTGGAGAGAAGGCTGACGTTAGATGACAACTCTAGTATAGTCTCAGAATACAGAATTCTCGACAAATTACGCCTCGAACTATATGTCCGAATTCCCCCTCAACAAATTATGTGGCACCCTTTAAGAGTATAAATCTCTTTCTTATAAATTCCAGGTGTAAAATAGCTCGTAAATTCATTAGGTAAAACATAGTTTTATAATATGCCCTCTTTCAGTATTGTATAAGGCGTAGTGTTACAGGTATAATCACGTTTGTAGTGATAAAGGTTGCAATCATGATTGCTAGTCCAATCGAAGCCATACGTTCTTTTTGAGCCAGATGCTCCATATCATATTGATTAACCTCAACTATTCGGCAAAAAGGTTCACAAGAAGGTTTATAATTGTTATAAACTATCTCCACAACATCTTCAGTCATCCAGTATGTGATTTTATTATAACCCTCTACTACGGAACTATAATGTTTGAATGGCTCGAACAAGTGGAGCTTCGTATCCTCTAGTGGTAGAGTAAGTGCATCTTGTGCACTAAATTTGTACCAAACAACTACCCCGATCCCTAATAAAACGAGGATATGGAAAGTGCAGAAACTACCCCCCTCGAATTTATGTGCATATGCCCTTGTTGTAACTTGAACTAATAGTCTTGTGTACCCTTCAGCAAATAGGGATTTCACCCCAGAACCATAATATGTGTTATGGATCTCATTCCACGACAGAGTTAACTTGTTTATACTCATTAAACCTAAAGAATTCATTATTCTATTCAAATTATTAACCGAATAATACCTATTTCTAATGGTAGACCACGGAATGGTCGAAGATGCAGGCCAATTTGCAAAAAGGGGCAGGGTTTTGTCAAACAATAACGATTTCTTAGGCGCCTTTACTATGCGAGTATTCGGTCTATCAAAAACAGTGTAATCAAAAGCACTTCCAGCTATGCGATGACTGATATCAAACCGGTATTTAGTAAAATACTCCCCTAAATACAGATAGATTATATAAGCTATCACGATTTCAGTTTCATATAGAGCAGCCCAACCTTGTATAGCACCTCCGAGAGCACACAATAAATCGATTAAGGAAGCCCATGTCGCACTAATATCAACGATTTGATAATGTTTCAGAGCAGATATACATTGACAGCTAATTCTGTGGATTAAAGTGTTGATCTTTGAACAATGACCGAAGATATTATTCATCTTCCCTAATGAAGTAGCGGAAGTATCTGACCCAGTTGAACCGTCATCACCACCGTCTGCCCTCGATCCAAGGACGATTCCTATAGCAATCAAATCCTCTTTACTAATTATAGCAAAACCTTTACCCTTTTCACTAGAAGTCGATTTGATCTCCATCTCTACTTCTTCTATGTCATCTCGCTTATTAGACGCTGAATGATTACTATCAATAATATATACCTCATCATTAGATATTGAATCTATATTATTCACATTGTAAGCGATTAATAACTTGAATATCCACCGCTAAAAAGGGGATAAAATGAAGGAAACGAAAGCGAAATGACTCAAAAACTGTCTCCCCACTCTGTTTATGAGACCCGTATACCTACGACGAATACTCAACCACCACTATATAAGAAAACACCTCTTTCTGCTTCTGGCAGTTATGCCAGGTATTTCAGAAATCTACTTATTGATAATAGGAGAGTTTATGAACCGTATGAGATGATACAAGAAATGGGGGCATTTAATGATTTCAATGGTTGGCTGAAGAAACTAAGCACGGCTAAACCGAAGTGCTGCGGCGTGGAGATTTCTAGTGCGTCACACTCGTTATCTTTGAGTGGGTATAGTGGTTATGAACAAAAATTCATTAGGTTTATGAAGGAGCGTAATCATGATTTCATTTATAAGACTAGCTGTTTCGATTACACTGAAAGGGCAAATCCTCATCTAGGAAATCCTGATGTCGTGAGGGAAATCATTTTTAATGAGAGAAAGTCTTGGCAGGAATTCGGGCGGAACCCAACATTTATATGGCATATGGCATATTTGAATCATCTCATGTGTTTAAGAATGATGAAGGAAATATTTTGGGATAAAGGAGTCTTTGATCGTTGTATTCCTGAATATAACACAGCGATCAACACTTGCATAACGAACTATCACACCAATTGCACTGGTTCCGGACGCATAGGGGTATCAATGCTCTAGCGATGAAGACTAAAGCCCTTGTCATAATGGATAATACGTCTGTGGGTTACAGATACATGTATGGGAATCTACTCGCAAGTGTCCAGTTAGGCTGTTGTGGGACTATGACATTGTTGAGTATCACACAAGGTGATGTTGCGATTCTGGAACTCATATCAGGGATGGGTAATTTCATGGAAATTATGAGAAATTCTAAACCATTTCTAGGGTGGGCGACGGGTGGATCGTTATTAATTTCGTGGGAGAATATGCATTCAGATCTTATGGATCCTCCCACTGTAGGGGATGACATCCCTCATATCATATACGACAAAAACATCAACGACGGCCCCTTTGATGGCGGGATCGAAGATGGGGAGGGCGGCATACCTCTCCCTCCAGCAGCAGATGGTGGGGGTGAGGGTCCCGTGCCCGATAGCAATAGTAATAATGTGGGTTGGGGGAGTATTCTCATCGGATTTGGTCTAATAATTGGTGGAGTGTGCATTGGGACTGGTGTAGTTCCTCCAGACCTAAATCTCTCAGAAATTCTCAGCAACATATTGAAAGGAGGGAACGAATAATAAAATGATTATGAGGCAAAAACAGATGAGGATGCAGTTTCAAATTCAATCAATTAAGATAGGTATTTCAGGAATAATTAGTATGGGAATGGATGGAAGCAATTCTAGAGTTTCTGATATCTTATATAGCATAAATAGGAATGGTAGAAGGAGCTATTGTATATACCTAAATAGTAGACCCGCATATCGGTTAGCGTCAACAGTAGAGACAATGTATAATAGCGACCCAAAGGGATGGGAGAGTCGGGGAGTCCTCCGTTTCCGTATGGAGCGCGCCGTTAAAGCAATTTTAGCTAATCGTTATGTGTTATCAAACATAGAGTGTTGTTCTCTAACAAAAATTCCTCACGCCTTCGAGGCTCTCCTCCACGGTGAATATAGACGAGGGTATTCACACCAATATTATGATGCGGAAACCCAAACTACTAATGTTTGGAGAGCGGGGTGCGGCGTAGATTTACTAGTATTGATGGCACTATCAAAACGTCTATTGGAATTGATAGGTCACCCACACAATGTTTACGAGTTGGAAGATCTTGAGGAAGCTCACTATTCTTATATTAGTAAGATGTCAACGAATGTAAGAAGAGTGTACAAGATCGACTTCTCATTATGGAATGTGAAGAAGTATACTCTTCAGAAAGTTGTGTTAAGCTATGTAGATGGGTTGAGTAGCATGGAAGAAGCGCTGATCGGAATGTTGTTAAACAACCCCTTTTACTATCAGGATAAAGGGTGGGATGCGTCATGGGAGTATGTCCCAGAGATAGGAGAAATCTCTCGGGTGCTATTTCATGTTTACTTGAGGGCGCAATTTGACTCGAAGATGTGGAAGGCATATCCAGGAGTTAGTTACTCACGGTTGGGTAGCGAAGTGATTATAGTAATCAAGGATGAAACATATATCGATCTGGAATCGTTGTTAGAAGATGTAGGTATTCCTGGGAAAATTGACTATCTCGATGAGGAGAATAGTACAACCCCTTGTCTGGTTTGTACCCCACATGAAAGAAAAGTCATCGTTTTAGCGGATGGGTGTATTGAAGTGGAGAACAGCGAGGATTATCTGTGATAGAAGGCTTCGTTACAATCCTAGCTATGCCATAGGGGTAAATAGCAATGTCGCACGTGTTTTTGCTGTTGTTAGATCCACGGCATAGATCTAAAAGATGGCTCCACATGCACAGAGGATGGTATACCACTTCGTAAATAGAAGAAAGAATGGAAAGATTTGAGACGAACCACATTTCCAAGAGATTGATGTCTACTCCGTGTCCTGTAACCTCGAATCTAGTGGAAAAAGAAAAAGCTAGTTCCACTTCAACGTTGTTATCTGCATCGGGCGATACTCCTTCAACGAGAGTGAGTCGCTTAACACGGAACCACTTTCAGAAGCTTTATTGAGTTCGATTTTTGATAGTTGCGAAGATCCGAGTTCAGCTACTTACGAAGAAGGGGAGACTACCCTATTCCTACCCCCACAGACAGACTAGCTAAGCGTGGTAGTTGAGTGAATAGGCTATCAAGAGATTTATGCCCTCTATCTGATAGTGGTAAATAGAAGCCGTAGGAATTTCCCCATCTATATACATTCGAACCGCTCTTCGTCATATTTCACTCTTCTAGAGGATAAAATACAATGATTTACTCACCCTATTCAGACAGTACCTAAACATGGAAGAGAGAGTCGACGATGCCTTCCCGTCAACATCCTGCAGCAATCGGCATAATGTCAAACAAGTGTTGTCGATTTGGTAGCGCTCGCTCGTAGGAAGCAAAAACGATCGTGTGCCTCATCCTTTGTCATGACTCTATTCCTAGGTCAAGGGCAAAACGAACCCTATGAGGACATAAGCACAAACCGACTTACCTAGGAGTGTATAAAACCGGGCCCCCGTTTTACACCATAACTCGAGTACCCGATAAATGGAAGGGATAACCTTCCTATGTCAGATGGAGTGCATAGATGACGGGAGGTTGGAGGGCTTGTTAGCACGCCTAGTGTACGGCCTTGTTGAGAAAGTTATAGATCGCCCCTTCTGATCTTTACGGTTACATGTTGACATCACCCGGACTCCTATAAAAATGGACAGTAGGCCTCCGAAACCACACCTCTTTGAGTCCTGTACGGGTGTAACATCCCAAATTTTCAATTTGGAATGTTATACTTTAGATCATCAATGCATATCATATTTTATTTGCTTTTAGTTTGATCCTAGAAATGTCTATGCAACTCAAGGACCCACGGAGAGAGTTGGGGAATTCATTATTTTCATATTTGAGTTTTCTCAAATTTTGAGAATAGGATCATTTGATTTTAATTATTTTATCATCAATTATTTATATTACAAAAATATGAGCAAGGGAATAAAATGACTTTCCCAAAATAAAGAAATATTGAGGATTTAATAATAAAATCAAACAAGATTTTATTTCGAAGTTTTTCGGTATTTTATTTGAATTTAGGAAAAATGCACGTTTTTCAAAATTGCATTTAGTCCCCAAATAAATGTTCACCTTGTGCGGCTTGATTTTAGAAGCCCGGGGAAATTTATTTTGGGATTTTTGGAGTCCGTTTAGTATTTGTTTTATTTGTTTTTCTGCGCGAAATAATTAAAAAACGCGAACCGACTTCGGGTCGTACTCGAGCGGGACACCGCCCGGGGGCAGCCTTTAAATAGCGCCGCCCCGAGCCGCCCCAGCCCACCGCGCCCGAAATCAGAGCCGCCGCCGCCGCCCGCCGCAGGAGCCGCCGTCGCCGGACCCAGGTCAACCTCGTTTTCACCGCCTTTTTAAAAAAAATCGCGGTTTTTTTTAGTTTCGGTTTTTTTAAATAGATCGGTTTTCCGATTTATTTGATTAACGAGGTCACATCATTAGTTGAATGATCTGATTGACATGACCCATTCCATTAGCTTAGCACCCGATCGTTTAGTATGTTGCTATTGCTTTCTTCATGACTTATACATGTTCCTATGACTATGAGATTATGCAACTCCCGTTTGCCAGAGGAACACTTTGTGTGCTACCAAACGTCACAACGTAACTGGGTGATTATAAAGGAGCTCTACAGGTGTCTCCAAAGGTACATGTTGGGTTGGCGTATTTCGAGATTAGGATTTGTCACTCCGATTGTCGGAGAGGTATCTCTGGGCCCTCTCGGTAATGCACATCACATAAGCCTTGCAAGCATTGCAACTAATGAGTTAGTTGCGGGATGATGTATTACGGAACGAGTAAACAGACTTTCCAGTAACGAGATTGAACTAGGTATTGGATACCGACGATCGAATCTCGGGCAAGTAACATACCGATGACAAAGGGAACAACGTATGTTGTTATGCGGTCTGACCGATAAAGATCTTCGTTGAATATGTAGGAGCCAATATGTGCATCCAGGTCCCGCTATTGGTTATTGACCGGAGATGTGTCTCGGTCATGTCTACATTATTCTCGAACCGTAGGGTCCGCACGCTTAACGTTACGATGACAGTTATTATGAGTTTATGCATTTTGATGTACCGAAGTTAGTTCAGAGTCCCGGATGTGATCACGGACATGAAGAGGAGTCTCGAAATGGTCGAGACATAAAGATTGATATATTGGAAGCCTATATTTGGACATCGGAAGTGTTCCGGGTGAAATCGGGATTTTACCGGAGTACCGGGAGGTTACCGGAACCCCCCGGGAGCCATATGGGCCTTAATGGGCTTTAGTGGAAAGGAGAAAGGGGCAGCCCAAGGTGGCCGCGCGCCTCCCCCCTCCCTATCTTTCCCCCTCGGGGAATCCTAGTCCAACTAGGATTGGGGGGGAGTCCTACTCCCGGTAGGAGTAGGAATCCTCCTGCGCCCTCCTCCTGGCCGGCGGCCCCTCCCCCTTGGCTCCTTTATATACGGAGGCAGGGGGCACCTCTAGACACACAAGTTGATCCTTGAGATCGTTCCTTAGCCGTGTGCGGTGCCCCCTGCCACCATATTCCACCTCGATCATATTGTAGCGGTGCTTAGGCGAAGCCCTGCGACAGTAGTACATCAAGATCGTCACCACGCCGTCGTGCTGACGGAACTCCTCCCCGACGTTTTGCTGGATCGGAGTCCGGGGATCGTCATCGAGCTGAACGTGTGCTAAAACTCGGAGGTGCCGGAGTAACGGTGCTTGGATCGGTCGGATCGGGAAGACGTACGACTACTTCCTCTACGTTGCGTCAACGCTTCCGCAGTCGGTCTGCGTGGGTACGTAGACAACACTCTCCCCTCTCGTTGCTATGCATCACCATGATCTTGCGTGTGCGTAGGAAATTTTTTGAAATTACTACGTTCCCCAACAGTGGCATCCGAGCCTAGGTTTTATATGTTGATGTTATATGCACGAGTAGAACACAAGTGAGTTGTGGGCGATATAAGTCATACTGCCTACCAGCATGTCATACTTTGGTTCAGCGTATTGTTGGACGAGACGACCCGGACCAACATTACGCGTACGCTTACGCGAGACCGGTTCCCCCGATGTGCTTTGCACATAGGTGGCTTGCGGGCGACTGTCTCTCCAACTTTAGTTGAACCGAGTTGGCTACGCCCGGTCCTTGCGAAGGTTAAAACGGAGTCAAATTGACAAACTATCGTTGTGGTTTTGATGCGTAGGTGAGATTGGTTCTTGCTTAAGCCCGTAGCAGCCACGTAAAACTTGCAACAACAAAGTAGAGGACGTCTAACTTGTTTTTGCAGGGCATGTTGTGATGTGATATAGTCAAGGCATGATGATGAATTTTATTGTATGAGATGATCATGTTTTGTAACCGAGTTATCGGCAACTGGCAGGAGCCATATGGTTGTCGCTTTATTGTATGAAATGCAATCGCGATGTAATGCTTTACTTTATCACTAAGCGGTAGAGATAGTCGTGGAAGCATAAGATTGGCGAGATGACAACGATGCTACGATGGAGATCAAGGTGTCGTGCCGGTGACGATGGTGATCATGACGGTGCTTCGGAGATGGAGATCACAGGCACAAGATGATGGTGGCCATATCATATCACTTATATTGATTGCATGTGATGTTTATCTTTTATGCATCTTATCTTGCTTTGATTGATGGTAGCATTATAAGAAGATCTCTCACTAAATTATCAAGAAGTGTTCTCCCTGAGTATGCACCGTTGCCAAAGTTCGTCGTGCCCAGACACCAGGTGATGATCGGGTGTGATAAGCTCTACGTCCATCTACAACGGGTGCAAGCCAGTTTTTGCACACGCAGAATACTCAGGTTAAACTTGACGAGCCTAGCATATGCAGATATGGCCTCGGAACACGGAGACCGAAAGGTCGAGCGTGAATCATATAGTAGATATGATCAACATAACGATGTTCACCATTGAAAACTACTCCATCTCACGTGATGATCGGTTATGGTTTAGTTGATTTGGATCACGTGATCACTTAGAGGATTAGACGGATGTCTATCTAAGTGGGAGTTCTTAAGTAATTTGATTAATTGAACTTAAACTTATCATGAACTTAGTACCTGGTAGTATTTTGCAATCTATGTTGTAGATCAATAGCTCGCGTTGTTGCTTCCCTGTGTTTATTTTGATATGTTCCTAGAGAAAATTGTGTTGAAAGATGTTAGTAGCAATGATGCGGATTGGATCCGTGATCTGAGGTTTATCCTCATTGCTGCACAGAAGAATTATGTCCTTGATGCACCGCTAGGTGACAGACCTATTGCAGGAGCAGATGCAGACGTTATGAACGTTTGGCTAGCTCAATATGATGACTACTTGATAGTTTAGTGCACCATGCTTAATGGCTTAGAATCGGGACTTCAAAGACGTTTTGAACGTCATGGACCATATGAGATGTTCCAGGAGTTGAAGTTAATATTTCAAGCAAATATACCCGAGTTGAGAGATATGAAGTCTCCAACAAGTTCTATAGCTAAAAGATGGAGGAGAATCGCTCAACTAGTGAGCATGTGCTCAGATTGTCTGGGTACTACAATCGCTTGAATCAAGTGTGAGTTAATCTTCCAGATAAGATAGTGATTGACAGAATTCTCTAGTCACCATCACCAAGTTAGTAGAACTTCGTGATGAACTATAATATGCAAGGGATAAGGAAACAACTCCCAAGCTCTTCGTAATGCGGAAATTGACGAAGGTAGAAATCGAGAAAAACATCAAGTGTTGATGGTAGACAAGACCACTAGTTTCAAGAAAAGGGCAGAGGGAAGAAGGGGAACTTCAAGAAGAACAGCAAGCAAGTTGCTGCTCAAGTGAAGAAGCCCAAGTCTGGTCCTAAGCCTGAGACTAAGTGTTTCTACTGTAAAGGGACTGGTCACTGGAAGCGGAACTACCCCAAGTGATTGGCAGATAAGAAGGATGGCAAAGTGAACATAAGTATATTTGATATACATGTTATTGATGTGTACTTTACTAGTGTTTATAGCAACCCCTCAGTATTTGATACTAGTTCAGTTGCTAAGATTAGTAACTCAAAACGGGAGTTGCAGAATAAACAGAGACTAGTTAAGGGTGAAGTGACGATGTGTGTTGGAAGTGATTCCAAGATTGATATGATCATCATCACACACTCCCTATACTTTCGGGATTAGTGTTGAACCTAAATAAGTGTTATTTGGTGTTTGCGTTGAGCATGAATATGATTTGATCATGTTTATTATAATACGGTTATTCATTTAAGTAAGAGAATAAATTGTTGTTCTATTTACATGAATAAAACCTTATATGGTTACACACCCAATGAAAATAGTTCATTGGATCTCGATCGTAGTGATACACATAAATCATAATATTGAAACCAAAAGATGCAAAGTTAATAATGATAGTGCAACTTATTTGTGGCACTGCCGTTTAGGTCATATTGGTGTAAAGCGCATGAAGAAACTCCATGCTAATGGGTTTTTGGAATCACTTGATTATGAATCAGTTGATGCTTGTGAACCATGCCTCATGGGCAAGATGACTAAAATGCCGTTCTCCGGAACTATGGAGCGAGCAACTGACTTATTGGAAATAATACATACTGATGTATGAGATCCGATGAGTGTTAAGGCTCGCGACGGGTATCATTATTTTCTGACCTTCACAGATGATTTGAGCAGATATGGGTATATCTACTTAATGAAATACAAGTCTGAAATATTTGAAAAGTTTAAAGAATTTCAGAGTGAAGTGGAGAATCATCGTAACAAGAAAATAAAAATTTCTACGATATGATCGCAGAGGTAAAATATTTTAGTTACAAGTTTGGCCTTCAGTTAAAACAACGTGAAATACTTTTACTACTCACGCCACCTGGAACACCACAGCATAATGGTGTGTCCGAACATTATAACCGTACCTTATTAGATATGGTGCGATCTATGATGTCTCTTATCGATCTACCACTATCGTTTTAGGGTTATGCATTAGAGACAGCTGCATTCACGTTAAAAGGGCACCATCTAAATCTATTGAGACGACACCGTATGAACTGTGGTTTGGTAAGAAACCAAAGTTGTCATTTCTTAAAGTTTGGGGTTGCAATGTTTATGTGAAAAAGTTTCATCCTGATAAGCTCAAACCCAAATCGGAAAAGTGTGTCTTCATAGGATACCCAAAAAGTTACTGTTGGGTACACCTTCTATCACAGATCCGAAGGCAAGGCATTCATTACTAAGAATGGATCCTTTCTAGAGAAGCAGGTTCTCTCGAAAGAAGTGAGTGGGCGGAAAGTAGAACTTGATAAGGTAATTTTACCTTCTCCCTTATTGGAAAATAGTTCATCACAGAAATTTGTTCCTGTGACTACTAGACCAATTGGTGAGGAAGCTAATGATGATGATCATGTAACTTCAGATCAAGTTACTACCGAATCTCGTAGGTAAACCAGAGTGAGATCTGCACCAGAGTGGTACGGTAATCCTGTTCTGGAGGTCATGCTACTTGACCATGACAAATCTACGAACTATGAAGAAGCGATGGTGAGCCCAGATTCCGCAAAATGGCTTGAAGCCATGAAATCTGAGATGGGATCCATGTATGAGAACAAAGTATGGACTTTGGTTGACTTGCCCACTGATCGGCAAGCAATTGAGAATAGATGGATCTTTAAGAGGAAGACGGACGCTAATAGTAGTGTTACTATCTACAAAGCTAGAATTGTCGCAAAAGGTTTTCGACAAGTTCAAGGTGTTGACTACGATGAGAGTTTCTCACTCGTATCTATGCTTAAGTCTGTCCGAATCATGTTAGCAATTGCCGCATTTTATGAAATCTGGCAAATGGATAAACAAAACTGCATTCCTTAATGGATTTAAAGAAAGACCTCGGTGAAGCTGCTTACATATTAAGCATCAAAATCTATAGAGATAGATCAAGACGCTTGATAAGTTTTTTCAATGAGTACATACCTTGACAATATTTTGAAGTAGTTCAAAAATGGAACAGTCAAAGAAAGAGTTCTTGGCTGTGTTACAAGGTATGAAATTGAGTAAGATTCAAAGCCCGACCACGGCAGAAGATAGAAAGAGAATGAAAGTCATTCCCTATGCCTCAGCCATAGGTTCTATAAAGTATGCCATGATGTGTACCAGATCTATTGTATACCCTACACTCTGTTAAGCAAGGGAGTACAATAATGATCTAAGAGTAGATCACTGGACATTGGTCAAAATTATTCTTGGTGGAATAAGGAAATATTTCTCGATTATGGAGGTGACAAAAGGTTCGTCGTAAAAAGTTACGTCGATGCAAGTTTTGACACAGATCTGGATGACTCTAAGTCTCGATCTAGATACATATTGAAAGTGGGAGCAATTAGCTAGAGTAGCTCCGTGCAGAGCATTGTAGACATAGAATTCCCAAAATACTTACGGATCTGTATGTGACAGACCCGTTGATTAAAATTATCTCACAAGCAAAACATGATCACACCTTAGTACTCTTTGGGTGTTAATCATATAAATAATGTGAACTAGATTATTGACTCTAGTAAACCCTTTGGGTATAGGTCACATGACGATGTGAACTATGGGTGTTAATCACATGGTGATGTGAACTCTTAGTGTTGAATCACATGGCGATGTGAACTAGATTATTGACTCTAGTGCAAGTGGGAGACTGAAGGAAATATGCCCTAGAGGCAATAATAAAGTTATTATTTCTTTCCTTATATCATGATAAATTTTTTATTATTCATGCTAGAATTGTATTAACCGGAAACATAATACATGTGTGAATACATCGACAAACAGAGTGTCACTAGTATGCCTCTACTTGACTAGCTCATTAATCAAAGATGGTTATGTTTCCTAACCATGGACAAAGAGTTGTTATTTGATTAACGGGATCACATCATTAGGTGAATGATCTGATTGACATGACCCATTCCATTAGCTTAGCACCCGATCGTTTAGTATGTTGTTATTGCTTTCTTCATGACTTATACATGTTCCTATGACTATGAGATTATGCAACTCATGTTTGCCGGAGGAACACTTTGTGTGCTACCAAACGTCACAACGTAACTGGGTGATTATAAAGGAGCTCTACAGGTGTCTCCAAAGGTACATGTTGGGTTGACGTATTTCGAGATTAGGATTTGTCACTCCGATTGTCGGAGAGGTATCTCTGGGCCCTCTTGGTAATGCACATCACATAAGCCTTGCAAGCATTGCAACTAATGAGTTAGTTGCGAAATGATGTATTACGGAACGAGTAAAGAGACTTGCCGGTAACGAGATTGAACTAGGTATTGAGATACCGACGATCGAATCTCGGGCAAGTAACATACCGATGACAAAGGGAACAACGTATGTTGTTATGCGGTCTGACCGATAAAGATCTTCATAGAATATGTAGGAACCAATATGAGCATCTAGGTTCCGCTATTGGTTATTGACCGGAGACGTGTCCCGATCATGTCTACATTGTTCTCGAACCGTAGGGTCCGCACGCTTAACGTTACGATGACAGTTTCATTATGAGTTTATGTATTTTGATGTACCGAAGGTTGTTCGGAGTCCCGGATGTGATCATGGACATGACGAGGAGTCTCGAAATGGTCGAGACATAAAGATCGATATATTGGAAGCCTATATTTGGATATCGGAATCGTTCCGGGTGAAATCGGGATTTTACCGGAGTACCGGAGGGGTTACCGGAACCCCCCAGGGGGTTATTGGGCCTACATGGGCCTTAAGGGAGAAGAGGAAAAGGAGGCAAGAGGTGGCCGCGCGCCCCTCCCCTTCCTAGTCCGAATAGGACAAGGGAAGGGGGGCAGCCCCCCCCCCTTTCCTTTCCCTCTTCCTCCTCTTTCCCCCTCTCCTTATCCAACTAGGAAAGAAGGGAGGTCCTACTCCCGGTGGGAGTAGGACTCCCCCTTGGCGCGCCCTCCTTGGCCGGCCGCCCCCTCCCCTTGGCTCCTTTATATACGGGGGCAGGGGGCACCCTAGGACACACAAGTTGATCTTTGTGATCGTTCCTTAGCCGTGTGCGGTGCCCCCCTCCACGATATTACACCTCGGTCATATTGTAGCGGTGCTTAGGCGAAGCCCTGCGACGGTTAAACATCAAGATCGTCACCACGCCGTCGTGCTGACGGAACTCTTCCCCGAAGCTTTGCTGGATCGGAGCCCGGGGAGCGTCGTCGAGCTGAACGTGTGCCAAGAACTCGGAGGTGCCGGAGTAACGGTGTTTGGATAGGTTGAACCGGGAAGACGTACGACTACTTCCTCTAGGTTGCGTCAACGCTTCCGCTTCGGTCTACGAGGGTACGTAGACAACACTCTCCCCTCTCGTTGATATGCATCACCATGATCTTGCGTGTGTGTAGGAAATTTTTTGAAATTACTACGTTACCCAACAGGTGCGCGGCCTGACGCCCACGCCGTCGCCTTCGCCGTCTCCGTCGCACCCTCCACCTCCTCGCATGACAGCGGAGGAGGAGGCCCGTCTCCTGCAGCGTGTCATGGACGACTCCATGAACACGCACGACGAGCGGCAGTGGAACGGCCTGGAGGAGGCCATGGCGCTCTCTGCCGTCGGGGACGTCGCCTTCCCGGAGCTGCAGGCGATGGAGGAGGACCCGCCGGCCGCGTTCCAGCAGTTGCTGGGCCAGGGGTGGGGCTGGTCCTGCACTGCTCCGGAGATGGCCGCCGGCGTGGGCGTGAACTGGTGCCCCACTCCGCCGCGCTCACCGGAGCGGGAGGCGTCACGACGGGAGGAGGTGGTGCAGGCACCTCCGGCCGTCCAGCCCGCCCCCGTCCACCACGCACCTCCGGCCCACCTGTGGACGCCGCCGTCCTACGTCGACCTCGTCAGCGACGACGACGACAGCGACGGCCAGTGAAGACGGCGACGGCCACGGCACTGACGGATGCGGCAGGAGCGCGCGGGAGGAGTTTTTTATTTTGTTTTTATATGTTAATTATGAAACTGGGCCTTTTAAATGGCCGTGGAAACTGGGCCGTTTTGTGGCCGACCCCTATATATGTTTATGTTTTTTTAAATGCGTTTACTTATTTTTTTAGTTATTTCTATTTTTTTTTTATTCATGTCCACCCCGGACACGATTTAGGGTGCGGCCGCGCGGTGCGTATGTACGACCCATCTGACAAAACCGGACACGGACAAACTTATCGGCGACCCAAACAGACAGAATCTGGCTAATCCGGACGTCCGTTTGGGGTCATACGGTGGAATTGGCCTAAAGACTACTATACCAGAAAGCACCAGAAGTACTGAGGCCCATCCACTGACAGTCTCCTCTCCCCAGCTGCTACACACCAAACAGTCTTCCAGGCCACCAAAATGGTCCCCGAATGGCTTTACCCTCTGCACTGTTGTGCGTGTTCTCCAGCAAAAACCCTGTCAGGTGTCAGCTATGGTCCGGCATCAGGCATCCGTCCACGTGCATGCAGAAAGATTCATTTCGTACAGCCCTATACTATCTTCTCGGAGACGACGACGCCAGATGATGCCTCATCGATCTTGCAACTGCTGAGGCAAATTCATCTTGTATTTATGCACACGGCTACGCATAAATTCATCTTGTATTTATGTGGAGCCCTTCAACCAATGATTTAGTTGCTTTGCTTGGGCCTTGCTTGCATAGCTAAGGCCAACTCTACCGCGCGACCCTATTTTGTCCGGCCCCGTTCGTTTGGCGTAAAACAGACGAAGGAGGCGGCCCAGCGCGCGACAGTCTGAACCCATCTTATCCGTTTTGTGTCCGGGCCGACTCATTTCGAGCGCAAACTTGCGTCGGGTTTGGGTCGCGACGGACACCAAACGGACGAGCGTCTCGTTCGCGTTGGGCCGCGTGGCAGGCGGCCACCTACCTCCCACCCGCCCACATCAATGCGCACGAGCGGGCGGCCTCACCTCTCATCCGCACGTCGAACGATTGCCGTCCTTCTTTAAGTGGGAAGCGTGGACGGATCATCGTCCACACTGCCCCACGCCACCCCGAGGCCTCCTCGAATCCCGACAGCGTCGAATCCAAACCCTAGCCAAGAACTCGCCGGCCGGCCGCCCGCAGCCATGGGCCTCTGGAACTACGGCCGCAAAGGCAAGCACGACCGCGAGGCTAGTTCCTCGGCTGGACACCGCCGCGGCTCGGTAAAGAAAGAGGAGCCCGCGTCGCCATCGCCACCACGTCGGGCCCCCGCGCCGCCCGCCTTCTCCATCGCGCCCACGGCCGCTGGCTCGCGCGACCGGCACTACAGCGAGGCGGACGTCTGCCGCCGTTATTGGGAGACGAGGACGCCGCTGCCCTGGAGCGACGTCCACCTCCCCAATAACTGGCATCTATCGGCCGACCGCGTGCCGATCCCGCCCGTCCCGCAGAGCGGCCGTGCACGCCGCCAGGAGATCGAGCGCCGCCGCCGCCTCCTCCCGGACGACCTCTACCACGACGAGAGGTACGCCCCGACTTGACATTGTGGGACACGTGGTTCCGCGATGAGCACGACGTGCGGCGGGCGTCGTTCTTCACCGGCACGTCGACGGGGCCGCAGCGGCCACGTGAGCCCCGAGCGGCTCCTCAGGCGCGCGGGCGTACACGGGTCCGCGGCATGACGCCCACGTGAGCCCCGAGCGGCTCCCCGGGCGCGCGGGCGTACGCGGATCCGCGGCCTGACGCCCACGCCGTCGCCGTCGCCATCTCCATCACCACCCCCACCTCCTCGTATGACGGCGGAGGAGGAGGCCCGGCTCATGGCGCGTGTGCTGGAGGACTCCATGCACACGCACGACGAGCGCCAATGGGCGGACCTCGAGGCGACGATGGCCCTCTCCGCGGCCGGCGACGTCGCCATCCCCGAGGAGCCGCCGGTGGCCGCGTTGCACCCTGACCTGGTGGGCTAGGGGTGGAGCTGGTCGTGCTCCGCTGAGCAGATGGCGGCCGCCCTGGGGGCCGTGAACTGGTGCCCCACGCCGTAGCGGTCGCCGGAGCGGGAGGTCTCGCCTCGGGAGGAACTGGTGCAGGCACCACCGGTCACCTTGCAGCCCGCCGCCCCCGTGCACCATGGACCGCAGGCCCACCTGTGGACGCCGCCGGAATACGTCGACCTCATCAGCGACGATGACGACACCGGCGGCTAGTGAAGACGGCGACGGCACGGCATCGACGGGCACGGCAGGAGCGCGCGAGTGGCGTTTTTTTTTTGTTTTATGTTAATTATGAACTGGCCGTTTAAGTGGGCTGATAAACTGAGCCGTTTTGTGGTCGTAACCCCTATATATATGTTTTATGTCTTTTTAACTGCGGTTATTTACTTTTTTAGTCATTTTATTTATGTTTTTAAATTTTTTTTATTCACGTCCATTCCGGACAGGTTTTGAGATGCAGTTGTGCGTTGGGCACACCCACGACCCATCGGACAAACACGGACATGAGCGAACTCATCGGCGCTCCAAAGAGACAAAATCCGGTCAAACCGGACGTCGGTTTGAGGTCGTGTGGTGGAGTTAGCCTAAGGTTCTACGTGCCTACTGATCTTGGCTGCTTATATTATTGTTATTTTACTTGAAGATGTGCGTGCGTGGTCACTGGTAAATCAGCCACCGTGCACGCACCTACTCAGAGCAGCTTCAGACACAAAAAAGGCCCAGTCCAGAACCACCCCAGAGATCACCACGGTTGATAGTCCACAACAGTTTATATTATAGTATAATCGCACCATCATGCCGTTAATTATTACTCCCTTCTGATGAGTAACAAGTCCAAGCTCCAAAGCCTGTATGACACGGACGCACGACCGGGCACCTGTACAGCGACGGCACATCGGCGGCGTGCCCTGGGTGCGTCAAGGTGCCGATTGATCGACCGATGACTAACTCATCAGTCAATTGACCTAGTTAAACTTTTTTGTAGTAGGTTTCAGTGGTAGCTCCTGATCGACAAGATTGCTCGATGGCACTGCACTGTACTGAACTCTCAATATCGATAGATAAACTGATCGTGCGATTCAAAGCCGATCTTCACAGACAAGGAAAGGTGTCCTACCTGTGTATTCGGCAGTAGCGTGCTTCGGTGCTTGCCGTTTCCTCTTGACCAAAGCATGGGGTTCTGCCTTGTGCTTTCTCAACGAGACTTTTCCTTCAGGCTCTATTCCAGCTGACCATGAAAGTTGAAACACACTCATGTATTTTGTGCAAGGAAAGAGATGTATCCAATCACATTTCGCGCGTGACATTTCAAGTTATTTGTTTTGGGCAAAAGAAGGTTGGTTGGCTTTACAAGCTCTCGGTGGAGAACAGGATGCTGGCTTTTTTTGTTCCTGGGAGCAACCGAAGTTTCATGAAGGCTTCGATTCGATTCTGATAACGTGGGGTGGACCGGCACAGTAGAGGAGCCATCATCCACTGACCGATTTTAGAGCGGAAAGAGGACGACGATTCGGCAGGTGAAGCGCACTGATCAAGCGAGCATACACAGATACGTGCCAAAACATCTTATAACGTGAATTATGATTTTATGAACAAGAAAAGCACAGCTGAAAATGCCATGTCTGAATCTTGCTGTACGACGAAGAGCACCTTGGATGATCCATGCAGTTGTACAGTTTGGCGAAGCTGCCAGTCGATCGTAGTAAATGGACGTTCCATTGAGTATCTATATCTACTTGCTGACAAGAACATTCTTTGTAGATAGAAGCATCATTGTTGTAGCATAGCATGGCATGAATGCCACTATATCAGCGGAACATTCGATGACATACCTGCTGTACTGTAGCGTGAAGTGGACACGGGAACCGCTGTGATACTGACAGGCACGATCATCGTCCATGTCTCCCCACCGCTGCTTACTTAGTCAACTTCTCTGCATGGGGCTGGAGTTTATATGCTCGATCAATTCATTCATCCCCGGCTAGGTTGAAAATTCACGGTTTCTGTTTCGGATAGAAACGCTCATTGTTTGTTTGTAAAAAAAGACGCGGTGATCAATCGAGGGAGGCTCGGCTCGTGAAGCCGTGATTGTTCACACACACACGGATGGCAAAACCCGCGACGCCAAAGTAGCTAAGGGCCAACTTCATCGTGCGACTCTATCCTGTCGGCCCTCGTCCGTTTGGGGTAAACGGACAAACGAGACGGCCCAGCGCGCGGACGCAAACAGACTTTTATCCGTTTTATGTCCGCTTGCGACCCATCCCCGGCTCAAGTTTGCACCGTTTTTGGAGTAAAACGGACAGCGCGCGGACGGGCGGGACGCGCGCGCTTGTCCTCCCCTGGCCCGTCTGTCGGTGGGAGAAACCAACCCCCCCCCCCCCCACATCCATTTGCCGTCATTTCCCCCAAACTCTTCCACGTCCCTGCCGCTGCCCCTCTCTCCCCCGGCCATGGCCGACACCCCGCCGAGTTCCGGCGGTCTGGCCTCGACCCGCCCGCAAAGGTGAAGAAGAAGGCGCCAAGAAAGCCACGGTCGGAGTGCACACCGGATGAGATCGCCAAGTTGGACGCGGAATCGGCGAAGAGGAGGGAACGGAGAGCGGCCGTCAAGGTCAATGCCGCCACGGCCAAGTTTGCCGCCCAGCGCGAGGAGCTGGAGGCCGCGCGGCGCAAGGCCGCTGCCGACGAGAAGGAGGACCTCGTCAACAAAGCGCACGCCATCCTCATGCTTGGCATGGGCCGTCCGGCCGGGTTCCCTCCAGCGGCCGTCGGCCCGGCGAGCACAGGCTCGTCGGTCGCCCGGCCTACGCACTGCCAGTCGCCGATGTCGCGCGCCGCGTCCATGTCGTCCGGCTTTCCTCCGCCAAGGCACGACAGCCAGACTCGTCCACACCGCGCCCCGCGACCGTCATCGACCTCAACGTCACGCCTGGGTCCAGCAGCGGCGGGCGGCTATCCGTCGAGATGCAAAGAAAGCAAGCACGGGCACCGTTCACGGGCACCATGCCGGCCCCCCGCGTCTTGTTTGACGGAATTCCAACCCCAACGCCAACGGTCGACGACCCCTTCTACAACCAGTACATGAAGGACATGATCTTCGAGGGTGGGCATGGCCGTGCCTACGACCCCGGAGAGACCCAAAGTCAGGATGGCCGCGCCGAGTACGTGCCCGATGAAGAGGCCGACGACCGTGCTGACTACGACCATGGTGACTCGTGGCATGAAGACGATGACATCTATGTCGAAGGTGATGAAGAAGAAGGCAATGACGTTGATATTAGTGGCGAGCCATTGTTCATCGACGAGCTCACCCAAAGAGCGGAAGCACAAAAGAAGAGGAAGAGCATTCGCACGGGTTCATACACACAAGATGAGGACAAGTTGATTTGCCAAGCTTGGATGGAGATTAGCCAAGATCCGAGGACCGGCGCGCAACAAAAAGGCATTGTTTTTTGGACGAGAGTCCACAAAACATTCCATGAAAGTAATATGTTTGAGCCCTACCAATTTACAAGCAACCGTGACATCGGCTCGATTCAAAAGAGATGGTTGTTCATCCAACAAGAGTGCAACAAGTATTGCGCCGCATTAGAGAGCGTTGAAGCACGGCCCGTGAGTGGTCTCGGCGTTGGGGATATGGTATGCTCTCCTCTTCCTAGCCCTTTCCTTGCTACGGCCATGACACTTCGACCGTGTATATGTTTGCATGTTCACTTGTTGTTGATCATGTGATTTAGGCATTTCAATCTTTGGAGGCATTCAAGGCCCGGCACAATGACAAGCCATTCACTCTTACGCATTGTTGGACGATTATCAACAATTGCCCTAAGTTCAAGGACCAATACCGTGAACTACAAAGGAAGAGAGGACTAAAGACGGCCAAGTACGCCGGAGGTGGAGATGGCGAGGCCTTGAAGAGGCCGAGGGGCAAAACCAACTCCAAGGTTGATGACATACGTGATGCCTCATCCATGGCATTGCATGACACTTTGCATGGCATGATGTCCCAAAAGGATGTGAGGGACGAGAAGAAGCGGCAAAGCAAGGAGGAGCAAATGAAGCAATACCTAGACCTTCAAACAAAGAAGCTTGAGATGGAGGAGGCGGCCAAGAGGAGGAAGATCGACATGAAGGAGGCGGCCCGGCAAAGGCAGCTCGACATCGAGGCCGACAACGTCAAGGCCAGGCAGAGGCAGCTCGACATTGAGGCCACGAACGCCGCCACCAAAGCGAAGGAGGTGGCCCTTGCGATCATGAGCGTGGACTTGTCGAAGATGAGCAACAAAACGAGGGTCTGATTCGAGGCCAAGCAGAAGGAGATGCTCGAAGCCGAAGACCTGAACTAGGTCGTCCGATCGGCCGTGGCCGTTCTTTTTGGAGGCTGGCATGGGTGCCGCCCGCCCGCTGGGCCGCTGGCTGTGTGCCGGCGAGAGAACATTCATTTTGGTGGCCGGCTGTGTTGCCGGCCGCTGGCTGTGTTGCCGGTGAGGACAACTATTCATTTTTGGAGGCTGGCTGTGTTGCCGGCCGCTGGCTGATGTCGGCGATGGACGTGTAGGCCGCTGGCTCTGTTGCCGGCGTGATGAACCGGAGCCGATGGCCTGAACTAGGGCTTGGCATTTGAAACATTGCTTCTGCTTTTTTAAATAGACGCGGACAGGATGGGGCAAATGGATGCGGCCACGCGCTGGACGCACGGCCGCTGCATCCCAGAACACGTCCGGACATGACCCCAAATCGCTACCCAAATGGATAGAATCCGGAAAAAACGGACGTCCATTCGGGGTCACGCGGTGGAGTTGGCCTAACAGGACGGGAAGACACCGTGCGTGCGTGCCTTTCCATTGTCCCTCCCACCACGTCATGTTCGCTAGCGAATTCTCTGTCCACGCACCTTTATGAAAAACTACAGTGGTTGACGAAAATATTATTGTTTTTTCACACATAGGGCTTAATTTTGATTTGCATAGAGTCTCCGATTTCCTACCACCAGTCACCGGAGAGGAGACGAATCCATGGGGTCACGGATCGAGATTGAAGGAAAGAAGGCTTTCCTTAGTCGCCTTGCGAGTGGAAAAAAAAGCTATTGTCTACTAGCAGGTCTTTGTGTGAGAATAAATTCCAGTAGAAACTATTTTGAGAGAGAGGAGAGTGAGATCCGTGAGGGAGTATGCGAATACTTCTACAATAGTTCTAGAAACGGTTTGGCTAAATCAAAATGATTTATCTTATCTTCTTGGTTGCTCAGCTCGTAAGCAGTGCGCACCATGGCGGCTAAACCGCTACTGGTTGTGGTGGTCATCGATTTCCTAAGGATTTCCCTCGACAGATCTAGCGGTTGGCTTCGACGACGGTGTGATGCATTCTACGGGCGACGACTTGAATGTGCAGCTGTAGCGGTTGGCTTTCTGGACCAATGCATGCAGTTGCTTGGATAGTGTAAAAGTGATCGCAACAACACTTGATTGACTTTAACGAGCTCTGGAGTGACAACCTAGGACGAACACATATTGGTTATACCTGGCAATGGTGGTGTTGTTGCGTCGTCACCTAGTTGAAGGCATCGCTCGGATATGCTCGGTCTCTTTTTTCAGGGTGAAAACTTAGATTCTGGTCTTTAACGGTCCGGTGAAGATGACGCTTGAGTGTCGTTCCCTTTCTAAAGGCGTTGTTGTTGAACAATCTCATTGTCTTTGTGGTGTCATGAGATGGTTGGTGCGAATATGACCGCTGTTATAGTTTGTCGGTAGCGGATTTGATTACGTCAAGATTTTTTTCCTTTTCCTTCCTAGGCATAGCTTTCGTCTTGTATGACTTCGCTATCTGCCATCGTGTTTTCTATGTGTATGTGGATATTGATTGTATGCATTCTACCTATGCAAAAATCGGGTGTGTGCTTATTGTATTTGTATCCTCTTGATATTTTATTTTAAGAATAAAATCCATCCTTTATTGAAAAAGGAAACCACAAGAATTACTGTATGATTCTTTGCATGCGTCTGCCTTCAGTCCAGTCCAGGCCATGGCCACGAACAAGGTCCCCCGAATGATTCTTCCCTTTGCACTGTTCTGTCTGTGTTCTCCAGCGAAACTCCATGGTAGCCGCCGGCATCAGGCATCCCAGCCACGTGCATGCATACAGATTCATTTCGTTCAGCCCTGCTAACTTCTCGGGGACGATGATTGCAGAGGCCTCATCGATCTTGCAAAGGCAAATTTATGCACACGACTACACATGCTATTGCCTCTTGGAAATAAGTAAAGTAAGTTTAGGCGACCAGAAGATGCAACTTATGGCATCATCGAGCTGTTCCCTCCATCCATTTACCCCTCCCCATCGAGATTACTTCACAGAAAAAGCCATGCAGAACGCTGAAACGGGGAAGGCCATGCGCTTTCTTCAGTTAAAGTAAGATATCACCCCTGCATGTGGAGCCCTTCAACCAATGTTGTTTTAGTTGATTTGCTTGCATCGTTATTAGGTTCTACGTGCCGGCTGATCTTGACTGAATATATTTTGTACGTACTTGGAGATGTGCGTGCGTGGTTGCTGGTTAATCTGCCACCGCGACCTGCTCAGAGCAGCATCAGACACAAGAAAGGCCAGTCCACAACCACCATGAACCAGAGATCGCAACAGTTTATATTATACAGTAGTATAATCGCACCATCATGCCGTTAATTACTTAACTATTACTGTGCTACTGGAAGAAAGTGTAAGATTTACTGCGCAAATAGTTAGTAATTTAATTTCCCTTCTGACGAGTAACAAGTCCAGACACCTCTACAGCGACGGCACAACGGCTGCGTCAAGGTGCAGACCGATGGAGGCCTAACTCATCTGTCAGTTGACCTAGTATTAAACTCTGTAGTAGGTCTTAGAGGTGGCTCCTGATCGACGAGACATCTCAATGGCACTGTACTGACTTATCAATATCAATAGATAAACTTATTGTGTGATTCAAAGCTGATCTTCAGAGACAAGGAAATGTAGCTCCTGGTCGATGAGATTGCTCAATGGCACGTACTGTGCTGTCTACATCAATAGATAAACTGATCGTGCGATTCAAAGTTGATCTTCACAGACAAGGAAAGGTATACCCTATCTGTGGTATGCGTCACAAGCTTGCTTGCCGGTTCCTCATGACCAAAGCATGGGGCTCCGCCTGGTGCTTTCTCAACGAGACTTTTCCGTTGGGCTCTGTTCCAGCCGACCTTGAAACACACCCATGTTATGTACTCCTATTATGTCCAAGGAAAGAGAATGTATCCAGTCACACTTTGCGCGTGGCATTTGAAGTTATTTGTTTTGGGCAAAAGAGGTTTTGTTGGTTTTACAAGTTTTTTTCGAAAGGAGGCAAAAGTTTTGCCTTATCGATTAATTAAGAAGAAGAGAATTACCCAATTAATTAAAAAAATCGGGCGAAAACCAATACAAACGGAGCACAGACTAACTACTCACATGGCAAGAAAACCCCACAACCGCATAGGCCGCCCCCGCCAGACTCTCTGATTACACAACATCCACAAATCTCGACATTGCTACTACGCCATGTGACCCCTAACAAGAACACCTTGACATAAGACATCAAACACCTTCGAACCCACAACGACGACCCAATCCAAGAGGATGTGCCGAGAGAATGAAGATCATCCATCAAGTAGTCGGAGACGCCTTGCCTATGGTGCCACTCTTGTCTTTTCCCACCTTCTTTTGTTTGCCTTTTATTGGTGTCCCCGTCAAAAGGCAAGCAATCGACCTGTCCAAACCAGGTCTAGCAACCTCCACACTGGCGAGCAAGTCACAAAGTTCTTTCGCTAAGAGAGCATCTGGGCTTGGAGTAGGTGCAACCACACTTGGCTCACTGGTCATGTCACTCACAGACATCACATGCTTGATGGTCACAGACGAGGGAATGTCAGAGACTGCAACGTCCAAATCACCACACCCCTTGGCATCAGGTATCTGGCTAGGCTCCAGGGGTGATCATGGCGTTAAAGCCACAATTGAGATCTTGGGGGGGTCTACCTTCAGTTGTTTGACGGACAGAGGCAGAAATGGGCCCTCACACAACTCCCGCAACTGAGGCATGATCTGCAGCACCGGAGTCACAACCACATCATTGTCCAATCCCTCAGAGGCTGACGGCGGCGAACATGCTCTAGCACAAGGGGAGAAACGACCATGAAGCTCGGCACCCATCCCGACCTCAAAGTTGTCAACAGGCACAACCAAAGGACGCAATACATGAGCAGTCTACAACAGAGGCGGCACCATGGAGAGCTCGCCAAGTGCAGCCTCAACACGCTCCATGAAGCTCTCCATCCGCAACATCCAACCTTGCATGGAGTCAATGACATCACGCAGAGGCTGGACCGTCTCCTCAAGCTGGAGGGAAGTCATACCAAGGAGCTCAGAGCGCAGCAGCTTGGCCTGCCGCTCCAAGGCAGGCCGCACAGGGAAATCCTCCGAGGCCATAGAGCCATCAGGAGCAGCAACAATCGATGCCCAAGAATCACGACAAAACGTCTTCGAGAGGGCCGGGGCGAGGCTTCTTTCTGGACCTTGCGAGGAGTTAGAGATTGTTGGTGCCCGGGGAGGCGTGGCAACGGTGTCACGGTAGGACTTCCCAAAAAGGTGAGGGGACGCCAGGCATTGCGGCACTCACGTGCTCGATGACCATTCTCAAGGCACCGAAAACACCTAAAAGGATCTCAACAAACCGTTGCACGGTGACCAGGAAGGAGGCATCTGCAACATCTACCACGAATCTAAGCAGGGACAGGACGGGGAGCCAATGCAGGGACCAGAGAGTCCAGGCATGGTCCCTGGGTTTTACAAGCTTTTGGTTAAGAACAGGATGCCGTGGCCCCTGGGCTTTTCTTGTTCCTGGGAGCAACCGAGGTTTCATGAAGGATTCGATTCGATTCAATTTGATTCCAATAACGTGGGGGTGGACCGGTACAGTAGAGGAGCCATCATTCACTGACTGATTTTGGAGCGGAAAAAGAAGGACTATTCGGCAGCGGAAAGAGTACAGTTTGTCGTAGTTGCCAGTCCCTTGTAGTAAATGTACTTTTAGTGGGTAGTATAGTACTCCCTCCGTCCCAAAATAAGTGTTGTATTATCTCACTTATTTCGGGATGGAGGGAGTAAGAGGGTGCTAGGATACGTTTTAGTCCCATGACTAAAAGTAGTGGGACTAAAACTTGCTAGCCTCACCTATGCTTGTATCTAAATACTAAAGAGACTAAAATCAAGTTATTGAGCATTTATTATCCTCCAAACCCTCCAATCCAGAACTCGCATGTGTTAAAGGAGAGGAATTAAATGAGGAGAGAGAGGGCTAATACATATTTTAGTAGGTTTTCTATGACTAAAAAATTTTAGCCTCAAGAGTAGTCCTAGCCTCTCTTTAGTCAGGGGTGCTTGAAACTTTAGCCTCTAAAAGAGACTATTTTTAGTGAGACTAAAAATAGTTCCTTGAATCCAAGCACCCTCTAAGTCCTATACTAATACTGCGCATGCTGACAAGAATATTCTTCGTAGAAGCATTATTGTTAGAGCATGAATGCCATTAAGTCGACGAAACATTAAGTGGACACGGGAACCGCTGTGAAACTGACAGGGCACGATCATCGTCCATGCATGTGTCCCCACCGCTGCTTAGCTAGTCATAGTGAGAGTAACTTAGCTAGTAACACAACACATCCCAAAACAAGTTTGCTTATGTGGCACCTAGTTAATGAGGAGAGATGTGTTTGGAGTAACATATTATGTTACCATCACATAGCGCTTCCCAAGAAATGTTGAGTCTATAAGCTAATAAATGCAATCATATATGATACTACTTCTATGACACTTTGCACTATGAAGATAGTAACATAAACTAGTGTCATATGTATGACACTAGTCTAAGTTACTCCCCACTATGACCAGCCTTAGTACTTGCTTAATGCTTATATGCAGAGTAAAAAAAAATCGTGATTGTTCGCTATCACCGCGTAACTGCTCGCTAGCGAATTCGCCGTCCACGCATGTTTGCGCGGTGACCGCGACGCTACTCGCCGGATCGCTGTGACGTCTTCCCGTCGGTCGTCACGTCACACACCGCGTCGCCCGCTTCTGGTCGCCTCCGTCCGCCCGTGGTGTCGCGGGCTTGATAATTTTGATCGATTGCCTTTGCGCCTACCGTACGCACCGCCGGTGCGCGTGCACGAGGGCCAGGCTAGGGCACTGAGCCGTGTGCCGACCGCCGGGAGCTTTTCTGCTACCTGGCTCGATCGAGATCCCCGTCGATGTGTTGCCTTTGTTTGTGATTTGTGCTGCCTGCCTCTCTTTGCACGCACCAGAGATTATCGCACCTGGGGGCTGGGCCTGGGCGCCTCGTGTCCGAGATAAACTGTGCTGCCAAACTAGGCCTTAATGCTGAACTGGTGTCTCGAGTTTCAACGGTCTATCATCACACGATTTAAAAATTGTCTACGTGTGCGTTTCATAGTCTTGAGAGAGAATGAAAGTCCAGTGGATGTAAGCCATTGAATCCACGTACGAAACATTCGACACCCGACCTGCTCTACTGTTGGGCGACAAGAAGTGGACACGAGAGAGTATCTTGTTGGTTGCTCAGCCCGTGCCTCGCCACGTGAAACACCAAACACACAGATGAGTGAGCGAATCTTTTGTCGCCATTGTCGATTGGTCAGCCGAACCTCTGGTCATGTCGTGGTTGCCCGAGAGAGCGCGAGCAGCCCACGCGGACGCACGCACGCACGGGAGGCGCCTTTCCTCCATCCTCGTCAGCATGCCCGCGTGCAGGTCCAACTTGCCGGGCGAGCCAGAATTTTCCCGGATCATCGCACTCGTCGCCGACGTCGCGGCCAACCTGACCCGACCCGTGCCGCGTGCAGCAGCGCTTTGCCTTTCTCCTCCCAACGAAACCTCCTCCTGACAGACCGTGCCTTCCACGACAGGTGACGAGCCAAGCTCTATCGACAGTGGCCGGCGAATCCGCCGTCCATCTCCGCGAGTTGTGACTGCAACCCCCGTTGTCGCCTCCGTGTCACCGGTCACCACGTACTGCGCACCGCCGCACCTTGCCCGCATCCCATCAACATCGAGCCGGCCCCGAAATATAGCTAGTTTTAGCTCATGTTTTCTTACGGACTTTAATGTTCTAATTGTGCCTACCGTATATTTATGTGACTTTCAATATTTTTTTTCAACATGACGATTATTTATTTAAATCATCATGGAATTATTCGTATTATCAGCACTAAGAATAACATCCGTCACCGATAATGAGAAGCGTAGATCGAAATGATCCAACATTTAGACACACATGCGAACGAAAATCAAATCCAAGCAGATCCAACGAAGACAAACACCGACCCAATCCCGCGAGATCCACGGGAGACACACCTCCACACACACCCTCCGACAACGCTGAATGCATGATAGGGAAGAGGGTAGGAAAGAAAAATCTTATTCCATCTTCAAGGAGCTCCTTGCATCGCCTTGTTGAGCCGAGCACGCGCCCTAAACAAACTAAAAAGAACACACACAAACGAAGTAGGAGCCCTCCCGTTGGCAAGGGTCATGGTCCACCACGTCTTTATGGTCCCAAAGCTACATGAGTCGAGGCAAATCAGCGACAGCGGTGGCAGGAGATGAAGAAGCCCTCATTGCCTGGAAGTTCGCTTTGGGAGGATAAAAACGTCTCATGAGGAGCTCTCATTTTCAAACTTCAATATTTGCTTGGGTTTTATGGCGAGTTGTATAATATAACAATGTTTTGAAGGAAAAAAACATTGTTCAAAGGAGTCAAAAAAACAATGTTGCAACAAGAGCAATTACACGGAGTTACACGGGAATGAAACTTCCTCACTATTCCTCTTTGATTTTGGCGAGTATTCGTGCATACAGCTCACACCAACACAAAAAAGCATCAGTGCGGTGACCGTAACCACAGAGGAATTACACACGATTAATGGCGCGTTTGAGCCCTCTGATGCTCACCACACGACATCATCTTTGTTCATGTCGTCCTCCATGCCAGGCTATAAAACCAACCAATGACGCGCCCTTCCCAACCCGAACCCTATCGTGTTCTCCTCCCTACCCGCCTTCTCCCCTCTCCGCGATGAGCTTACCACCACAATGTCACCACGCCACCATGCAGCCTGTTGGTGGAACTTGGTCGACGACAAAAGTTTGCCGTCCCAGATGTCGTCCACCAACGATGATACCTCTCCTTGTGTAGGAGTAGTCATAGCGCCATTGGGGCATCCTTGTCCCGCCGTGGCTCTTGTGGCGCTTAGGCCTTGTACTACAATGCTAGGTGCTTACGAAAATAAATTAATTTTTTTTCTTCTGAAGCACCAGTACCTATTTATGAAGAAAAGACCCCTAATTAAGCGCCTACCCTCTATAAATAAGCATCGGTGCTTAAAGAAACACCGATTTATTTCTCTAAACACCTGTCCTGAATGTCTTGCATTGTATAAGGCCTTACAGTGCACGCATGGGACAAGTGCCGCTATCTCCGTGGTGAATCAGGTTTTCAAAATTATTTTACAAAATGGACTAGTTAGCAATTCATTCATAAATTGCAATCTGTGGTGCATATCCTAAGCGTTGCTTCTATTTGGCATATAGTACCAGTGCCAAATTCATTCATAAATTTCAATCCGTGGTGCATATCGTAAGAGTTGCTTTTATTTGGCATATACTAGTACCCAATTCATTAATAATTTTTCATTCATAAATGGTATTGTGATGCTACTATTACTGAGAATCTGCTACTATTGTTATTGGTCGTGTTAACTTAGAACCCACGTGCGATTCAAAGTCTGGAAAGAGAAAGAAAGTCAAAGTCTGGTGAATTGGTCGTCCCTGTATCTACTATTAGTGCGTGCGTTTCTTGACCAACAGACATGGTTTTGCCTGGTCTCACTCATCTAGACCACCCCCAAGCTCGGGTCCGGCTGACTTTCGCAAGATGGCGATATATCGAAAAGACAACAAAAAATCGGTCAATATATTGGGGCAAGACGAAAATGTTTCCGGCCGTTGTTTTATCACCAGCTCTAGTTGGAGAAGAGAAATAGTTTGGCAATGTGTGAAATGCGTGGGGCGACGCGAGGCCCTCAAATCTGAAATGAAAAAAGGAAAGGAAAATATAATAATAAATCAACTCCCACCAAAGCTACGAGCCCATGTAGCGTAGCAGAGCCTGGCAAAGCTACGAGACCTGCTACTCATCCTAAATCAACTCCCAGTACAGTGTAGGCTGAAGCAGTGTACGTACGAGTATTCTCTGTTTCCTGACGAGAACATTCTCTGACTCCGTGGATGGTTTCGTTGAGTTACTATTTTAGTTGGACCTTGAATGAAGGGGTTGCCGTTAAAGCCACGATGAATGAAACGTTCGGTAGCCGCCCCGCTGCTCCGTGAAGTGGACACGAGAGAGAGAGAGAGTGACGTTGACGGTGTGGTTGGTGCAGAAACTTGAGACCAAAACAGTGTGATTGGTGCGGTGGTACGTATCTATATCTATACTACTTATAAAAGAGCAAACATTATTTTCTCTAAATACATCTCACAAAACGTACACGGATACATTATCACCGTATGATTAGTCCCATTAAATTTAATCTAACGGCTAGCCTTAACCAAATCTGTTCTCTGTGTGCACTTAGCAATTTACATTGACTGACCGTACTCCACCGTGGAGGAAAATATGAAAGTCCATGCCTGGTTAATTAGGAAACTATAATCACGGACACATCCTATTAAAAAACTAATCACGGGCACATCTAATTATTAGGAAACTAATCACAAACCTATCCTATTATTAGGAAAAAATCACGCGTGCATCCTATTATTAGGAAAATAATTATGAGCCATCCTATTAGGAAATTAATCACGGACGCATCTAATTATTGGGAAACTAATTATGACTGCATCCTCTTAGATAACTAATCACGAACACATCTAATTATTAGTAACTAATCGCGAGCGCATCCTATCGTCTCCTATCAGGGAATCGTGATCGCGAGTCGCCAGCCGTCACCAGCCCACCACACACGCGAGCCATAATGGGAGACACGCGAGGAGGAGCTGCGGCTTCCTCCGAACACACTTCTACTGACTGCAACGACTTCGTCCACATCCTGGGCATGCTCTCCGGGAACCACCGGCATCCGCGTCGACTTCGGCTCCATCCACAACACTCACGCTGACAACCACCCACCGCCGAGGTTCTTCAAGTGGGGGCAACGCTGAGTATCTTGGACCAGTATAAGCGGGCCAAAAAAATCTGCCCCCACAACCATGCATGTAGATTCGCCTGGTCGCCAACCATCATCGTCCCCAGGGCGGTGCAGGTCTCGGCCACTGTGCAGCAGGTGAAGCTAATCACGGCCCCATCTCACTCGCCCGAAGCCACCGCCGACTCCCTCAGCTCTGACGCGTGCTGCTCCGTTGGACACGCTTGTCCGGTACTCGCGCGTGGACGACGTCGTCCAAAGCTAATCCCGGTGCGTGGAGGCCGCCGCCTCAAAGCTGGATGACTGACTCACCTGCGTCGACAATGCCGCCCAGCTGGTGAGAGGACACGGTCGCCGCGGCCGCTCGCAGGCCTAAACGACGGAGACGCTCGCCTTCACGCGAACGCACCACACACACGCATTAATCAAGTAAGTACCGAGTGTTGTTTTTTTACTGTCATCGCTACCTCGCCGGTGGTGACACATCTAGAAGTACAGGAACTAGAGATGAGGCAATGAGAAACAGAGGAGCGTTGGAGCACACACAGAGACGTTCGCCTTCTTTCTTTCTTTATTTTTTCACTGATTTTTGCGTACCTGCAATAGACATCCCTGTTTTTTTAAGTACTGACTACCGGTTATTACATGTCCAACTCATGACTACATAGTGAACTCACAGACAAATTCGTTGAACCAAGACCTTACTTGCAGTCATGAAATTACGTTTCACTGAAAAAACCCAGAAGTTTGCATAAGTGTTGGGGACATAATTATGTACGTAAGCCGGCCAGGAGGGGCCGGGTTACGCAAAGAGAAGCCCATCTGAAGCCCAAGACCAAGATGTGAAGATGGCGGTTCAGTAAAGGGTCTAAAGGCCCACAGACGATTTAGGGCCCATGGTGATAAGCCACCATGAGGGCGCAACTTGTATTGTAAGGTAGAAATAACTAGTCACCGAGCCGGACACTGTTTATGAGCCGGCCGGGACTCTGTAAGCCGTAGGGCGTCAACCCGTGTATATAAGGGGATGACCCGCTGGCGGCTAGGGACAAGAACCAAGAGATCGAGAACCGGGCATAGCGTATCTCGCTCCCTGGTCATCGAAACCTCAAGCAATTCCAACCCAACTAGACGTAGGCCTTCCTTCACCGTAAGGGGCTGAACTAGTATAAACCTCGCGTGTCCTTTGTCCCGATTAACTCCTTTAAGCTTCCTAGTTGCGATGGCTCCACGATCAAGTCCTTGCAAGAGGACATCTGCCGTGACAATTCCACGACAGTTGGCGCCCACCGTGGGGCCAGCGCACGGTGGATTCGAGTTCTTGAAGGGCAGCTTCGAAGGGCTCAAGGGATACGCAGTTGGCCGGATGACCAAGAGTCGTCGCGGCAAGATCTACATCGACGACGAAGGCTGGGGCCCCGACGCCGGTTCAATTGAGTACGGCTACCGGGTCCCCTTTGGCGGAATTCACGTCTTCATCGGCCGGATTGGTGAGCCGGGCCCTGAGCTAGACAGCTGCACCGACCTCGTCGAGACGGCTCAGCGTGCGAAACCCGCCCGAGCTCAACCCGTCGTGAAGCGTGCCTTTGTGGGTTGCATCCATGGAGGTGAACTTCCTAAAGGATCTGAAGGTGATGGTGAGCCGGCCGTCCTCTCTGACGATGATTCATCCGCCGGCTCAACAGATTCGCTGTATCAAGTTCAAGATGGCGTGCTTGGGGGCTGTTCCGATGGCAGCACTATTCCGGACCTCTCAGAGTCGCCAAACTGGGCAGGAGTCTTCATGGCTGGTATTCAACCCTGCCAAAATTCTACGGCTTCAGCGGCGATAACGTCCGGGCTAGGAGCAGCCGGGGCAGGAGGCCCTGTGCGCTCACCGGCTCAGGTGCTGATGGATCTCATGGATAAGCTTACGGCTTTGTTAACTATTACAGTCATCCCTGCGAACCAATCTGAGCATGAGGCTGAGGTGGCACGGGTTCGCGACGAGATCGCCCGGGTCAAAGAAACCTTAGTAGCTGAGGACGCTAGATTAGCAGCAGAGCGGGCGGCTTTGGACGTACGGGCGCAGCAACTTCAGGCAGAGGCCTTGCAGCTCACGTTGAGCCTGAACGCATCTAATGAGGTAATGAGGAGGAGACATCAGAAAACTCAGTCCCGTTTACCTCAGAATTATGATCCTCGGAATCTCTTTGCTACACCCGGGGCCGGCCCAAGTAACCCACCAGGTGCGAATCAGCTTATTATATCCGGAGCGGGGGGTCCAGTCCGGCCTCAGGGGATGGCACCGCCTCACGGCAATATGACACCGCCCAATTACGTACCAATACCGCAGGGTCACTTCTCCAGCCCCATGGAGAACTTAATCGCAACATCAGCATGTTTGGCGGCTCTCCCGGTAGATGGGGATGATCCGGCAGTGGTGGAAACCCGGAAGATCAAAGAACTTGTCCAAACAGCCCTGGCTCAGCAAGAAACCTACTCCTACAGCCGGGATAGGATTCACTCGACTCCTCCGCCCTGGTTAGCTCCGCCTCGTCAAAATCGGAGCCCGAGTTACAGTAGACACATGGAGTCAGAGGCCTTGTCAAGTAACGCTCAGCGCCGGAACCAGCCCGGGAGGTATAACCCGGTTCAGGATCGGATACGTCAGGAGGACGAGCGGGCGGCTCAGCTGGCGGCTCAGCTAGCAGCCCAACAGAACTCACCGGCTTACCCGACGACTTCCGTTGAAGCGGGGGTTGCTACTAGAACCGAAGGAGTTTCTTGTCTGGTACCGGCTCTACGTAATGTACGTATGCCCAAGGATTTCAAGGGGCCTCGGAAGGTGCCGAATTATACAGCCGATTTACAGCCTGGGGCATGGATTGAAAGTTATGAGATGGCTATGGAGCTGCTAGAGGTTAGTGATGAAGCGATGGCTAAATATTTCACCATGATGCTGGACGGAACGGCCCGTTCTTGGTTAAAGGGTTTGCCACCCAACTCCATTAGTTCATGGGCGGAGCTAAAAGCCCGTTTCATCCAGAACTTTAAAGATACTTGCAAGCAGTCTATGTCAATTGTGGATCTGACAAATTGTAAGCAAGAAGAAGGTGAATCTACGACTCATTGGTGCGTCGGGTCAAGGATATAATACATTCATCTGACAAGATGGATGCCGGCTCAACAGTTCTCATGCTGGAGAAGAATTGCCGCTTTGAGCCTCTGAGACAGAAGCTGGGGGGCCTTAAGCGTGATTGCAACGATATGGGGACGCTGATGGCGGCTTTAGTCAAGTATGCCGATTCTGATAGTACCAAGTGAAAGGGCATTTCCCTACTTTATGTTTTGGATGATGATGACAACCCTTTGTGATCTAAACGTGTGCTATATGTTTCAGGTTCTCGATGCTTAGGCTTACATCGGATTGCTATTACCTCTCGAAGGATAAGATCGAAGACGTGTCCTCTACAGTTTTATTTTCCTTGGTCGTAGAGTACCCGTACTATCAAGAGGGAGTTCTCATTAGGAAGCTCTGGGGGAATCAGTTCACGTACACTTTTCTCACCCTCTCTTTCCCTTCCTCAGGTGTGTGTGTGAGAGAGAGAGTTTTCCTTGCCTCTTGCCCTCTTTTCTTTCCTGTTCACTGTTTCTGCCCAGCGGTTGTACCGCTCTCTGGAGCGGTTGTACCGCTGGGTCTTGTCGCTCACCAGCTTTTGCTCAAGCGGTTGTACCGCTGCCTCCGGGCGGTGGTACCGCCACCATGCTCTGCAACAGCTAGGGCGGTGGTTCCGTCCATGTACCGCTCAAGTACCGCTCTCGCCTCTGGTTTGATGCTATTCTTGGGCGGTAGTGGCCCGGTTGGTCCGGTTGTTCCACGATGACCGGTACCACCGGTGGTCCGAGCGGTTCTTCCGCTCAGAACTTAGCCGCCCAAGAGCTCAAGGCCATGCGGTTGTTCCGGCCAGGCACCGCCCAAGTACCGGTCAAGCTCCTGTTTTGATGCGGTGGTTTTGCGGTAGCCAGGCGGTTAGTCCTGTTATCTTTCTTAGCCGGTACTACCGCCCGCCTGTCCGGTTGTACCGCTTGGTAGGGGTCTGCTGTTACACCGTGAGTCCCGGTTGTACCGGGACGAGGACCGGTTGTACCACTGCAGTGCAAAAACGCAGTAACGGTTGGAAATTGAGGGTGAATATATAAGGGAGCTTCTCCCACCTACCACTTCTACCTTTGACCTCTCACACTCCACCATTGATGCCCTTCAAGCTCTCTTGCCCGATCTCTCTCTCTAGCCACTCAAACTTGTTGATTTGCTAGGGATTGAAGGAGGAGACCTAGATCTACACTTCCACCAAAGGATATTTGGTTCCCCCATACTTTCTTGTGTGGATTTTGTTACTCTTGGGTGTTTGAGCACCCTAGACGGTTGAGGTCACCTCGGAGCCATATTCCATTGTGGTGAAGCTTCGTGGTTTTGTTGGGAGCCTCCAATTAAGTTGTGGAGAGAGCCCCAACCTTGTTTGTAAAGGTTCGGTAGCCGCCTTCAAGGGCACCAATAGTGGAATCACGGCATCTCGCATTGTGTGAGGGCGTGAGGAGAATATGGTGGCCCTAGTGGCTTCTTGGGGAGCATTGTGCCTCCACACCGCTCCAACAGAGACGTACTTCCTCTCAAAGGGAAGGAACTTCAGCAACACATTCTCGTCTCCACCGTCTCCACTCTTGGTTATCTCGTGCCTTTATTTAAGCAAGCTTACTTGTTTCATATCTCTTGCTTGCTTGTGTACCTATCCTCGTTGCATCATATAGGTTTCTCACCTAGTTGCATTTCTAGACAACCTATTTTGATGCAAAGTTTAACTTGTTAAAGAAAAGCTAAAAATTGTTAGTTGCCTATTCACCCCCCCTCTAGTCAACCATATCGATCCTTTCAATTGGTATCAGAGCCTCGTCTCTTTATTAAGGACTTTACCGTCCAAAGAGTATGGTTGATATTGTAGACGGTGTGGAGGAACACTCCGGTGTGAATCCGATCTCGTCTACGGGAGATGGGGGAACTTCGGTCTCTCGTGAGGAGTTCAATGTGGCCTTGGAGACATTGAAAACCTCCATGACGACCGAAGTCGAAAGCATGTTTACCAAATTTCTTGAGGGGCTTAAACTATCCACCGCACCGTTGAAAGTGGGTGATCCCGCCAACAAGGTGACGGATGCTATCCCCGACAAGGGGGAAGCTAGTAGTGAAAAGGCTCCTTCTTCTAGTGGCAAGAATGGCACCGACATCTTTGCCCATGTGGAACCACCACTTGTTTATGGTGGACCGATTCCTTCCACTCATTTGAATCATGCCGGTCCTCCCCTAAGATTGTGAAAAATGAGGATTTTGATTCTTGGGTTTACCGCTTTAAACGTCATTTAAATCATGTGAACACTAACCTTTGGAGAATCATTGAAGAAGGTTTCTATCCACATGATCCAAGCAACTTCACTCCTCGAGAAGCCGCGGACAATCAATTCAATGAGAATGCTCTCTTCATCATTCAAGATGCTATTCCACCCGAAGACCTACCTCATCTTCGTCCTTTCGCCTTGGCCAAAGATGCATGGCATTGTGTTGTGTCTCTCTACCGGGGAAGCGCAAGCATTCAATGCTCCAACTATGAAGTGGTACAAGATGAGGCCGGTGAGTTTGCAATGAAAGAAGATGAAGAACCTCGTGAGCTCTATCGGAGAGTAACCAAACTCGCGGTCTCACTACGAGATCACGGGAGCAAGGACACGGATGACAATTGGATCAAGCGCAAATTCCTCAAGGCAATGATGCCCTATCACAAGGCCATGTCCTCCGTCATTCGTCAAAGACCGGACTTCCACACTTTGACCTCAAGCGAAGTGTTGGATGAGTTTGTGGCCATGAACATTTTGGACAAGACCGCCGACAATGCGGTGCTCCGTTCTCAACGGGCAGAGAAGCCTAACCTTGCATTGAAGGCCAAGCTCATAGTGGAAGACGAAGAAGAGGAAGAAGAGGAGAGCAACCCCGAAGATACGAAGTATGCATATCATGAACACATGGCACTTGCTTCAAGGCAATTTTGGAGCAAGAAAAACTCAAGGCCAAACTTTAGCAAAAACAACTCGAGTGGTACAAGGGGCAAGCAACGTGTAAGGACTTGCTACAATTGCGGCAACGTGAGTCATTTCGTTGCGGAATGCCCGTATGAGAAGAGGGAAGACAATGGTGGCAAACTCATCCGAAAGGACAAGGCCAAGTCGTTCCCCAACAAGAACAACTTCACCAAGAAGACTCATCCCAAGGCCTTGGTTATGCAAGAAGAGTACAATGAGGATGATGAAGATGATGAGTTGGTTTCCATGGCCTCCGTTGCCATTGCAACAACGTCACGGGTGTCTCTCTTCGACTCACCCAACGAGAGCATCACCGCCAAGTGCCTCATGGATAAAGCCACCAACAAGGTAACCTCCAACATCAAAACTACCATCATTAATCATCCTTCCCCAACGGATAGCATTAATGAATTTGAGGGAGCTAATGTGGAGGCTAACGAGTTTGAGGCCTTTATGGGCAAACTCAAGGGAAAATCCAAGAAGCACTTTATTGCTCTCTTGGAACAACTTGGTGAGGCCAATGACATGATCGAGGCTCACGAAGACACCATCTCTAAGATGGAAGGACATAGTCGTGACTATGCCGATGAGATTTCGGATCTTTCCAATGCTCTTGAGGAAGAGCGTGGTCTTCGTTTGGCTCTTGATGAGTCACACAACGTAGATCATGCTAAGTTAGAGAAAGATTATGATCATGCCCTCGTTGGTTCTCGTGTGCTAAATTCCGAGAAGGCCAAACTCGGGGTTGATCTTGCTAGACTCAAAGAGGAGTTTGATATACTTGACAAGGCCCGCAAGGCCTTGAAGGGTATTCACGCTAGTCTCAAGGAGTCTCATGATCAACTCCAAGTGAAGCTAACTAAGGAGAAAGCAACTTTTCCTCATATGGTTTTAATTGATAATGCAAATGCTACTAACCCGTGTTGTGAGCATATACATCTTGTTGAGGAAAATGCTAAGTTGAAGGAGCAACTTGAGAGAGGTCTTGCGACTTGCATAAAAGGCAAGAAGAACCTCAACGATCTCTTGACCAACCAAAAGGGAGGTGTGGCCAAGGAAGGGGTTGGGTACGTCCCCGACTCCAAGAACAAGAAGAAGAATGACAAGACCAAACGGCCTCCTCCTCTCATGAAAACCTTTGTGAGGGAGGGAGAGAGTGCCCCCGAGGAGAAGAAGAAGAATAATGTCAAGAAGGGAAATGTCACCCCTCCCAACAAAGCCGGCGATTTTAATCCTTCTTATGTGTTATGCCGTGCTAGTGATGGGCATGTTTATGCCAAATTTGTTGGTTCTCTTCATGAATACATTGAATGGTCTATTTGGGTTCCTAAGACCCTTATTACTAACATCAAAGGACCCATTACAAAATGGGTACCTAAAACCAAGCATTGATCTCTTGTAGGTGTTTGCTTCCGGTGGTGGATCATGGTTGCTTGATAGCGGAGCTACAAATCATATGACCGGAAGCAAGGACTTGGTGGTGGACGTGCACAAGGTTCCATCTATTCCCACCAATGTCGAGTGGGGTGACGCCTCATCTTCTAAGGTATTGGGACTTGGCAAGGTGGTCATCTCTCATGATCTCACGATCGAGAAGGTCATGCTTGTTGAATCCCTTGCATACAATTTACTTTCCGTTCGTCAACTTGCAATCATGTGCTTTGCCACTTTCTTTGATATCGATACCGTGGCCCTCTTGTGGAGCAAGACTCTTAAAGTAGCCTTTGTTGGGCATGTCGAGAACGGTCTATATGTGATTAACTTTTCGGAGCGACCCACTAAGACCGCGACATGCCTAATGGCTAAAGTTGATGTGGGATGGCTTTGGCATCGCCGTTTAGCCCATGTCAATATGAGATCTTTGCAAAGTCTCCTCAAGGGGGACCATGTCTGTGGACTAACGAATGTTAGTTTTGCTAAAGATTGTGCTTGCAGTGCCTGTGTCGAAGGAAAGCTACATGAAAAGGCTCACCCTCCCACGACTATCATTTATTCAAAGAGGCCTTTGGAGCTCCTTCACATGGATCTCTTTGGGCCTCCATCCTTCGATAGTCTTGGAGGTAGGAAGTATTGCTTGGTGATTGTGGATGACTACTCAAGGTACACGTGGGTGTATTTCTTCAAGAGGAAGAGCGAGACCCAACAAACCGTCATTGACTTTGCAAATGAAGCACAACGTCAACACAATGCAAAGATCTTGACAATAAGAAGTGACAACGGCACCGAGTTCAAGAACTACACCTTGGATGAATTTCTTAGTGATGAGGGAATCAAGCATCAATATTCCGCACCATATACCCCTCAACAAAACGGTGTCTCGGAAAGGAAGAACCGGACGTTGATGGATGCGGCAAGTGAAGGAAATATGCCCTAGAGGCAATAATAAAGTTATTATTTATTTCCTTATATCATGATAAAAGTTTATTATTCATGCTGGAATTGTATTAACCGAAAACATAATACATGTGTGAATACATAGACAAACAGAGTGTCACTAGTATGCCTCTACTAGACTAGCTTGTTAATCAAAGATGGTTATGTTTCCTAACCATGGACAAAGAGTTGTCATTTGATTAACAGGATCACATCATTAGTTGAATGATCTGATTGACATGACCCATTCCATTAGCTTAGCACCCGATCATTTAGTATGTTGCTATTGCTTTCTTCATGACTTATACATGTTCCTATGACTATGAGATTATGCAACTCCCGTTTGCCGGAGGAACACTTTGTGTGCTACCAAACGTCACAACGTAACTGGGTGATTATAAAGGAGCTCTACAGGTGTCTCCAAAGGTACATGTTGGGTTGGCGTATTTCGAGATTAGGATTTGTCACTTCGATTGTCGGAGAGGTATCTCTGGGCCCTCTCGGTAATGCACATCACTTAAGCCTTGCAAGCACTGCAACTAATGAGTTATTTGCGGGATGATGTATTACAGAATGAGTAAAGAGACTTGCCGGTAACGAGATTGAACTAGGTATGGGATACCGACGATCGAATCTCGGGCAAGTAACATACCGATGACAAAGGGAACAACGTATGTTGTTATGCGGTCTGACCGATAAAAGATCTTCGTAGAATATGTAGGAGCCAATATGAGCATCCAGGTTCCGCTATTGGTTATTGACCGGAGACGTGTCTCGGTCATGTCTACATTGTTCTCGAACCCGTAGGGTCCACACGCCTAAGGTTACGATGACAGTTATATTATGAGTTTATGCATTTTGATGTACCGAAGGTTGTTCGGAGTCCCGTATGTGATCACGGACATGACGAGGAGTCTCGAAATGGTCGAGACATAAAGATTGATATATTGGAAGCCTATGTTTGGATATCGGAAGTGTTCCGGGTGAAATCGGGATTTTACCGAAGTACCGGGAGGTTACTGGAACCCCCCCGGAAGGTATATGGGCCTTAGTGGGCCTTAGTGGAAGAGAGGAGAGGTGGCCAGAGATGGGCCGCGCGCCCCTCCCTCCCTTGGTCCGAATTGGACAAGGAGAGGGGGCTGGCCCCCCTTCCTCCTCTCTCTCCTCTTCCCCCCCCCCTCCACGAATCCTATTCCAACTAGGAAAGGGGGGAGTCCTACTCCCAGAGGGAGTAGGACTCCTCCTGGCGCGCCTCTCCTGGCCGGCCGGCCCCCTCCCTTGAAGCTTTATATACGGAGGCAGGGGCACCCCCTAGAGACACAAGTTGATCCACGTGATCATATTCTTAGCCGTGTGCGGTGCCCCCTTCCACCATAGTCCTCGATAATATTGTAGCGGTGCTTAGGCGAAGCCCTGTGACGGTAGCACATCAAGATCGTCACCACGCCGTCGTGCTGACGGAACTCTTCCCCGACACTTTGCTAGATCGGAGTCCGGGGATCGTCATCGAGCTGAACGTGTGCTAGAACTCGGAGGTGCCGTAGTTTCGGTGCTTGATCGGTCGGGCCGTGGAGACGTACGACTACATCAACCAAACGCTTCCGTTGTCGATCTACAAGGGTACGTAGATCATACTCTCCCCTCTTGTTGCTATGCATCACCATGATCTTGCGTGTGTGTAGGAATTTTTTTGAAATTACTACGAAACCCAACAGTGGTATCAGAGACTAGGTTTTATATGTTGATGTTATATGCACGAGTAGAACACAAGTGAGTTGTGGGCGATATAAGTCATACTGCTTACCAGCATGTCATACTTTGGTTCGGCGGTATTGTTGGACGAAGCGGCCCGGACCGACATTACACGTACGCTTACGCGAGACCGGTTCTCCCGACGTGCTTTGCACATAGGTGGCTTGCGGGTGACAGTTTCACAAACTTTAGTTGAACCAAGTGTGGCTACGCCCGGTCCTTGCGAAGGTTAAAACAACACCAACTTGACAAACTATCGTTGTGGTTTTGATGCGTAGGTAAGATTGGTTCTTGCTTAAGCCCGTAGCAGCCACGTAAAACTTGCAACAACAAAGTAGAGGACGTCTAACTTGTTTTTGCAGGGCATGTTGTGATGTGATATGGTCAAGACATGATGCTAAATTTTATTGTATGAGATGATCATGTTTTGTAACCGAGTTATCGGCAACTGGCAGGAGCCATATGGTTGTCGCTTTATTGTATGCAATGCAATCGCCCTGTAATGCTTTACTTTATCACTAAGCGGTAGCGATAGTCGTAGAAGCATAAGATTGGCGAGACGACAACGATGCTACGATGGAGATCAAGGTGTCGCGCCGGTGACGATGGTGATCACGACGGTGCTTCGAGGATGTAGATCACAAGCACAAGATGATGATGGCCATATCATATCACTTATATTGATTGCATGTGATGTTTATCTTTTATGCATCTTATCTTGCTTTGATTGACGGTAGCATTATAAGATGATCTCTCACTAAATTTCAAGATAAAAGTGTTCTCCCTGAGTATGCACCGTTGCCAAAGTTCGTTGTGCCCAGACACCACGTGATGATCGGGTGTGATAAGCTCTACGTCCATCTACAACGGGTGCAAGCCAGTTTTGCACACGCAGAATACTCAGGTTAAACTTGACGAGCCTAGCATATGCAGATATGGCCTCGGAACACTGAGATCGAAAGATCGAGCGTGAATCATATAGTAGATATGATCAACATAGCGATGTTCACCATTGAAAACTACTCCATTTCACGTGATGATCGGTTATGGTTTAGTTGATTTCGATCACGTGATCACTTAGATGATTAGAGGGATGCCTATCTAAGTGGGAGTTCTTGAGTAATATGATTAATTGAACTTAAATTTATCATGAACTTAGTCCCTGATAGTATCTTGCTTGTTTATGTCAATTGTAGATAAATGGCCCGTGCTGTTGTTCCGTTAAATTTTAATGCGTTCCTTGAGAAAGCAAAGTTGAAAGATGATGGTAGCAATTACACAGACTGGGTCCGTAACTTGAGGATTATCCTCATTGCTGCACAGAAGAATTACGTCCTAGAAGCACCGCTGGGTTCCAGGCCTGCTGCTGGAGCAACACCAGATGTTATGAACGTCTAGCAGAGCAAAGCTGATGACTACTCGATAGTTCAGTGTGCCATGCTTTACGGCTTAGAATCGGGACTTCAACGACGTTTTGAACGTCATGGAGCATATGAGATGTTCCAGGAGTTGAAGTTAATATTTCAAGCAAATGCCCGGGTTGAGAGATATGAAGTCTCCAATAAGTTCTATAGCTGCAAGATGGAGGAGAACAGTTCTGTCAGTGAGCATATACTCAAAATGTCTGGGTATAATAATCACTTGATTCAATTGGGAGTTAATCTTCCAGATGATTGCGTCATTGACTGAATTCTCCAATCACTGCCACCAAGCTACAAGAGCTTCGTGATGAACTATAATATGCAAGGGATGAATAAGACTATTCTCGAGCTCTTCGCAATGCTGAAAGCTGCGGAGGTAGAAATCAAGAAGGAGCATCAAGTGTTGATGGTCAACAAGACCACTAGTTTCAAGAAAAAGGGCAAAGGGAAGAAGAAGGGGAACTTCAAAAAGAACAGCAAGCAAGTTGCTACTCAAGAGAAGAAACCCAAACCTGGACCTAAGCCTGAAACTGAGTGCTTCTACTGCAAGTAGACCGGTCACTGGAAGCAGAACTGCCCCAAGTATTTGGCGGATAAGAAGGATGGCAAGGTGAACAAAGGTATATGTGATATACATGTTATTGATGTGTACCTTACTAATGCTCGCAGTAGCACCTGTGTATTTGATACTGGTTCTGTTGCTAATATTTGCAACTCGAAACAGGGACTACGGATTAAGCGAAGATTGGCTAAGGACGAGGTGACGATGCGCGTGGGAAATGGTTCTAAAGTCGATGTGATCGCAGTCGGCACGCTACCTCTACATCTACCTTCGGGATTAGTATTAGACCTAAATAATTGTTATTTGGTGCCAGCGTTAAGCATGAACATTATATCTGGATCTTGTTTGATGCGAGACGGTTATTCATTTAAATCAGAGAATAATGGTTGTTCTATTTATATGAGTAATATCTTTTATGGTCATGCACCCTTAAAGAGTGGTCTATTCTTATTAAATCTTGATAGTAGTGACACACATATTCATAGTGTTGAAGCCAAAAGATGCAGAGTTGATAATGATAGTGCAACTTATTTGTGGCACTGCCGTTTGGGTCATATCGGTATAAAGCGCATGAAGAAACTCCATACTGGTGGGCTTTTGGAACCACTTGATTATGAATCACTTGGTACTTGCGAACCGTGCCTTATGGGTAAGATGACAAAAACACCGTTCTCCGGTACTATGGAGAGAGCAACAGATTTATTGGAAATCATACATACAGATGTATGTGGTCCGATGAATGTTGAGGCTCATGGCGGATATCGTTATTTTCTCACCTTCACAGATGACTTAAGCAGATATGGGTATATCTACTTAATGAAACTTAAGTCTGAAACGTTTGAAAAGTTCAAAGAATTTCAGAGTGAAGTTGAAAATCATCGTAACAAGAAAATAAAATTCCTACGATCTGATCGTGGAGGAGAATATTTGAGTTACGAGTTTGGTGTACATTTGAAACAATGTGGAATAGTTTCGCAACTCACTCCACCCGGAACACCACAGCGTAATGGTGTATCCGAACGTCGTAATCATACTTTACTAGATATGGTGCGATCTATGATGTCTCTTATTGATTTACCGCTATCGTTTTGGGGTTATGCTCTAGAGACGGTCGCATTCACGTTAAATAGGGCACCATCAAAATCCGTTGAGACGACGCCTTATGAACTATGGTTTGGCAAGAAACCAAAGTTGTCATTTCTGAAAGTTTGGGGCTGCGATGCTTATGTGAAAAAACTTCAACCTGATAAGCTCGAACCCAAGTCGGAGAAATGTGTCTTCATAGGATACCCAAAGGAAACTGTTGGGTACACCTTCTATCACAGATCCGAAGGCAAGACATTCGTTGCTAAGAATGGATCCTTTCTAGAGAAGGAGTTTCTCTCGAAAGAAGTGAGTGGGAGGAAAGTAGAACTTGACGAGGTAACTGTACCTGCTCCCTTATTGGAAAGTAGTGCATCACAGAAAAATGTTTCTGTGACACCTACACCAATTAGTGAGGAAGCTAATGATAATGATCGTGAAACTTCAGAACAAGATACTACTGAACCTCGTAGATCAACCAGAGTAAGATCCGCACCAGAGTGGTGCGTTAATCCTGTTCTGGAAGTCATGCTACTAGATCATGATGAACCTACGAACTATGAAGAAGCGATGGTGAGCCCAGATTCCGCAAAATGGCTTGAAGCCATGAAATCTGAGATGGGATCCATGTATGAGAACAAAGTATGGACTTTGGTTGACTTGCCCAATGATCGGTAAGCAATTGAGAATAAATGGATCTTCAAGAAGAAGACTGACGCTGACGGTAATCTTACTGTCTACAAAGCTCGACTTGTCGCAAAAGGTTTTCAACAAGTTCAAGGGGTTGACTACGATGAGACCTTCTCACCCGTAGCGATGCTTAAGTGTGTCCGAATCATGTTAGCAATTGCCGCATTTTATGATTATGAAATTTGGCAAATGGATGTCAAAACTGCATTCCTGAATGGATTTCTGGAAGAAGAGTTGTATATGATGCAACCGGAAGGTTTTGTCGATCCAAAGGGAGCTAACAAAGTGTGCAAGCTCCAGCGATCCATTTATGGACTGGTGCAAGCCTCTCGGAGTTGGAATAAACGCTTTGATAGAGTGATCAAAGCATTTGGTTTTATACAGACTTTTGGAGAAGCCTGTATTTACAAGAAAGTGAGTGGGAGTTCTATAGCATTTCTGATATTATATGTGGATGGCATATTACTGATTGGAAATGATATAGAATTTCTGGATAGCATAAAGGGATACTTGAATAAGAGTTTTTCAATGAAAGACCTCGGTGAAGCTGCTTACATATTAGGCATAAAGATCTATAGAGATAGATCAAGACGTTTAATTGGACTTTCACAAAGCACATACCTTGACAAGATTTTGAAGAAGTTCAAAATGGATCAAGCAAAGAAAGGGTTCTTGCCTATGTTACAAGGTGTGAAGTTGAGTCAGACTCAATGCCCGACCACTGCAGAAGATAGAGAGAAAATGAAAGATGTTCCCTATGCTTTAGCCATAGGCTCTATCATGTATGCATTGCTGTGTACCGGACCTGATGTGTGCCTTGCTATAAGTCTAGCAGGGAGGTAGCAAAGTAATCCAGGAGTGGATCACTGGACAGCGGTCAAGAACATCCTGAAGTACCTGAAAAGGACTAAGGATATGTTTCTCGTATATGGAGGTGACAAAGAGCTAATCGTAAACGGTTACGTTGATGCAAGCTTTGACACTGATCCGGACGATTCTAAATCGCAAACCGGATACGTGTTTACATTAAACGGTGCAGCTGTCAGTTGGTGCAGTTCTAAACAAAGCGTCGTGGCGGGATCTACGTGTGAAGCAGAATACATAGCTGCTTCGGAAGCAGCGAATGAAGGAGTTTGGATGAAGGAGTTCATATCCGATCTAGGTGTCATACCTAGTGCATCGGGTCCAATAAAAATCTTTTGTGACAATACTGGTGCAATTGCCTTGGCGAAGGAATCCAGATTTCACAAAGAACCAAGCATATCAAGAGACGCTTCAATTCCATCCGGGATCTAGTCCAGGTGGCAGACATAGAGATTTGCAAGATACATACGGATCTGAATGTTGTAGACCCGTTGACTAGGCCTCTTCCACGAGCAAAACATGATCATCACCAAGGCTCCATGGGTGTTAGAATCATTACTGTGTAATCAAGATTATTGACTCTAGTGCAAGTGGGAGACTGAAGGAAATATGCCCTAGAGGCAATAATAAAGTTATTATTTATTTCCTTATATCATGATAAATGTTTATTATTCATGCTAGAATTGTATTAACCGGAAACATAATACATGTGTGAATACATAGACAAACAGAGTGTCACTAGTATGCCTCTACTAGACTAGCTTGTTAATCAAAGATGGTTATGTTTCCAAACCATGGGCAAAGAGTTGTCATTTGATTAACAGGATCACATCATTAGTTGAATGATCTGATTGACATGACCCATTCCATTAGCTTAGCACCCGATCGTTTAGTATATTGCTATTGCTTTCTTCATGACTTATACATGTTCCTATGACTATGAGATTATGCAACTCCCGTTTGTCGGAGGAACACTTTGTGTGCTACCAAACGTCACAACGTAACTGGGTGATTATAAAGGAGCTCTACAGGTGTCTCCAAAGGTACATGTTGGGTTGGCGTATTTCGAGATTAGGATTTGTCACTCCGATTGTCGGAGAGGTATCTCTGGGCCCTCTCGGTAATGCACATCACTTAAGCCTTGCAAGCACTACAACTAATGAGTTATTTGCGGGATGTTGTATTACAGAATGAGTAAAGAGACTTGCCGGTAACGAGATTGAACTAGGTATGGGATACCGGCGATCGAATCTCGGGCAAGTAACATACCGATGACAAAGGGAACAACGTATGTTGTTATGCGGTCTGACCGATAAAAGATCTTCGTAGAATATGTAGGAGCCAATATGAGCATCCAGGTTTCGCTATTGGTTATTGACCGGAGACGTGTCTCAGTCATGTCTACATTGTTCTCGAACCCGTAGGGTCCGCACGCTTAAGGTTACGATGACAGTTATATTATGAGTTTATGCATTTTGATGTATCGAAGGTTGTTCGGAGTCCCGTATGTGATCACGGACATGACGAGGAGTCTCAAAATGGTCGAGACATAAAGATTGATATATTGGAAGCCTATGTTTGGATATCGGAAGTGTTCCGGGTGAAATCGGGATTTTACCGGAGTACCGGGAGGTTACCGGAACCCCCCCGGGAGGTATATGGGCCTTAGTGGGCCTTAGTGGAAGAGAGGAGAGGTGGCCAGAGATGGGCCGCACGCCCCTCCCTCCCTTGGTCCGAATTGGACAAGGAGAGGGGGCCGGCCCCCCTTCCTCCTCTCTCTCCTCTCCCCCCCCCCCTCCACGAATCCTATTCCAACTAGGAAAGGGGGGGAGTCCTACTCCCAGAGGGAGTAGGACTCCTCCTGGCGCGCCTCTCCTGGCCGGCCGCCCCCCTCCCTTTAACCTTTATATACGGAGGCAGGGGCACCCCCTAGAGACACAAGTTGATCCACGTGATCATATTCTTAGCCGTGTGCGGTGCCCCCTTCCACCATAGTCCTCGATAATATTGTAGCGGTGCTTAGGCGAAGCCCTGCGACGGTAGTACATCAAGATCGTCACCACGCCGTCGTGCTGACGGAACTCTTCCCCGACACTTTGCTGGATCGGAGTCCGGGGATCGTCATCTAGTTGAACGTGTGCTAGAACTCGGAGGTGCCGTAGTTTCGGTGCTTGATCGGTCGGGCCGTGGAGACGTACGACTACATCAACCAAACGCTTCCGTTGTCGATCTACAAGGGTACGTAGATCATACTCTCCCCTCTCGTTGCTATGCATCACCATGATCTTGCATGTGCGTAGGAATTTTTTTGAAATTACTACGAAACCCAACAGCAAGGACCATGATGGCGGAGTTCAAGTCTCCGTACAACTTTTGGGCCGAAGCCATCAACACCGCGTGTCATGCATCCAATCGGCTCTACCTCCGCAAGGGCTTGAACAAGACTCCATATGAGATACTCACCGGTAACAAGCCCAACCTCAAGTACTTCCGGGTGTTCGGGTGTAAGTGTTTCATTCTCAAGAAAGGTGTTCGGTTGTCTAAATTTGAGGCTAGAGCTCATGAGGGCATATTTGTTGGTTATGCTACAAACTCTCATGCTTACCGTGTCCTCAATAAATCCACGGGACTTATTAAGGAGACGTGTAACGTGGAGTTTGATGAGAATAACGGCTCCCAAGTGGAGCAAAGTGGCACTTGTGATGTAGGTGATGAAATTCCTCCTCAAGCCATAAGAAGAATGGGTGTTGGTTTTATCCTACCCATTGAGGAATCCCTTGTGGTCAAAGGAGAAGGACAATGCTCCACTCAAGTGGAGCCATCACCAACCCAAGGCCCACACGCTTCCGAAGAACAAAGTGAAGGCCCTCAACCTCATGAACAAGACCAAGGGCAAGATCATACTCAAGACGGTGTTGACACACCAAGTGATGCCCAAGGTCAAGTTCTCTCCCCCGAGCAAGTTCAAGATCAAGAACAAGTTCATGACGGCGCTCAAGATGATCAAGTAACCGCTCCTCAACTCACCACCGAGGAGGAATTAGAGCGTCGTGCCGCCAAGATTGCATCCAAGCTCTCCACCAAGGATCATCTCATGATAAATGTTCTTGGAAGCTTAAGAAAGGGGGTAAGCACTCGTAGACAATTAGAAAATTATTGTGAGCATCACGCGTTTGTCTCTTGTGTGGAACCCCACAAGGTCTATGAGGCACTAGAAGATCCGGATTGGCTCAATGCCATGCACGAAGAACTCAACAACTTCGAGCGCAACAAAGTGTGGAGATTGGTGCCAAGGCCAACGGGGAACCACAATGTCATTGGAACCAAGTGGATATTCAAGAACAAGCAAGATTCCCATGGGATTATCATTCGCAACAAGTCTCGTTTGGTAGCACAAGGCTACTCCCAAGTCGAGGGTATCGACTACGGTGAAACCTTTGCTCCCGTTGCTCGTCTTGAATCCATTCACTTGTTAATTGCATATGCTTCTCATCATAATTTTAAGTTACAACAAATGGATGTGAAGAGTGCTTTTCTTAATGGTCCCATTAATGAATTGGTTTGCGTCAAGCAACCCCCCGGGTTCGAGGATCCCTACTTTCCCGATCATGTGTATCAACTCGATAAGGCGCTCTATGTCCTTAAACAAGCCCCATGTGCGTGGTATGACCACCTTACCGAGTTGTTACAAGACCGTGGTTTTGAAGTTGGGCTAATCGACCCCACTCTTTTTACTAAGAAGGTCAAAGGGGAGTTGTTTGTGTGCCAATTATATGTTGATGATATTATCTTTGGTTCTCCTAACAAAGCTTTCAATGAGGAAGTTGCCGCTCTCATGACCTCAAAGTTCGAGATGTCCTCGATGGGAGAGTTGAAGTTCTTTCTAGGGTTCGAAGTGAAGCAAAGAAGAGAAGGAACCTTCATCAATCAATCCAAATACACTCAAGACATGCTCAAGAGATTCAAGCTAAGTGACGTCAAGCCGGCTTCCACTCCAATGCCCACCAAGTGCCAACTTGACTTAGATCCCAATGGTAAAGTGGTGGATCAAAAGGTATATCGTTCCATGATTGGATCCTTGCTTTACCTTTGTGCATCTAGACCGGACATCATGTTGAGTGTGGGAATTTGTGCACGGTTTCAAGCCGCACCGAAAGTCACTATGTGGCGGTCAAACGAATCTTTCGATATTTGGCTCATACCCCAAACTTTGTCCTATGGTACCCTAGAGGATCAAACTTCAAGCTTGTAGGGTACTCGGATTCCGATTGGGCGGGAGACAAAGTGGATAGGAAGTCCACTTCCGGAGGGTGCCAATTCCTTGGTTGCTCTTTGGTAAGTTGGTCTTCCAAAAAGCAAAGTTGTGTGTCTCTCTCGTCCACTGAGGCGGAGTATGTTGCCGCCGGTAGTTGTTGTGCTCAACTCCTATGGATGAGGCAAACTTTAAAGGATTACGGTGTCACTTGTGACAAAGTGCCTCTTTGGTGTGACAATGAAAGTGCCATCAAGATCTCTCTCAATCTGGTACAACATTTCAAGACGAAGCATATTGAGATCCGGTATCACTTCATCCGGGATCACATTAGACGAGGAGAGATCGAGCTCAACTATGTCAACACTCATGACAACCTTGCAGATATTTTCACGAAGCCCTTAGATGAAGCAAGATTTCGCGAGTTAAGGCATGAGCTAAATATCATTGATTCGAGCAATGTGGCTTGAACCCTTGCACACCCTACCACGCTCAATTTCTTGTCTAGTTTAGGTGTAGGCATGGACATAGGGGGAGTGTTGTTCTCTCAATGAACTCTCCCTCCCCCCATTATGCATAAATTGATTGTGTCTTTCACATTAGCCATATTTGATGGTACTTGTGCTTCAAAGACGAGTTTTGGTCATGGACCCAAGGATAATTCTTCGCGGTGCCATAGCAATTGACTCAAACATAGGTGGCCTCGGCCACCGTCCTCTCTTCGGGGAGTTGAAGTTAGCCTTGCTGCTCTCGTGTTGTTTTCTCTCTTTCTCTCTTTGCTCTGTGTGTTAGGTTCTCCTAAGGTGTTGTTTCTCTCCTGTTTTTGTGCCCCTTCTTCCTCCCTTCGTATTGCACTCATTTGATCTTGGCTTGGGCTTAGGTGGTCGGGCGGTACAACCGGTACCACGAGCGGTTCTACCGCTGGTACCGGGTTGTGTTGTCCCTAGGGTTTCCGTTCGGTGCCTGGGCGGTTCCACCGCACACTCCCACGGTAACCCACGTCCGGTACTACCGGTTGTTGCCGTGCGGTACTACCGCTGCCTTCCAGGCACCGGAAGTACCGCCTCCATCCACCGGTCTGTACCAGATGAGCGGTACAACCGCATCCCTAAGCGGTTCTACCGGGGCGTGCGTACGGGCCTATATATACTCGACGGGGCTGAAGGGCTGTCTTTTTTCCCTTCGTCCTCGTTCCTCTTTTTCTTGCCCTAGCCGCCGGCCATCTCAACCCCGGCCCCGGAGTGCGTCTCGCGCTTCGGATCCTTGGCTCTCCGTGGATTCTCTCCGTGGAGGCCTTCCGATCTCTTCCCATGGATGGTGGTATTGCCTCGTGCTCTTTGCCTCTAGTTTTTTTGTTTAGGGTTATTCCTTGCCTAGGGCTTTTCCCTTCTTTCTGCGTTTAGTGTTCGTTCTATGGCTTAGAAGAGTTCTTTGTTAGCCTCCTGTCTTGTTTGCAGCACTTAGAATTTGGAATATTACTTGTGTGATTCGTATGACTCGGTTAGATCTATCTTCCCTGGTAGTGCCACTGTCAGCGGTTCTACCGCCCCTACGGGCGGTACAACCGCTGGAGCGGTACTACCGGCGGAAGATCCGGTACAACCGGAGTATATCAACCACTAAGCACTGTTCTATCTTCTCTGTTGTTGCAACTTGTTCCTTTTCTGCTAGTGGGTGCAATCCTCTCATCCTTGTTGGGTTTTTGTGTGTTCTTTTCGTGTGTGTGTTCAGGTGGTTCTAGTTCTCGCTCTGCTCCTTGCAAGACCAAGAAGAGGGCATGAAGGACCTTGCGACCGGTTGTGTCAGATGATGAAGAAGTTGTGATTCCCACCAAGCCCACTCGTCGTGAAAAGTCTGCAGTTGCTAAGCAACGTGTTGTCATGCCGTTGCATCGTTGGAAAGCCACGGATTGGGAAGCCTACCGCTCAAAGAATCCGTATGAGGTTCCCATTGCTCCCCGTTGGACCACTGTTCAGTTTCAGAATGAGATGCAAGTGCGGATTGTTCATGAACTCTTTGAGCACAACAAGAACAGATATGCCAAGCAGTGGACAATTGATTTTGATCATTGGAGAAACAACATGGAGTATTTTGGTGAGGCACTAGCTCTCCGTGAGGAGTTTGATCTTGTCAAGATCATGTCAGTCAACTGCGACTTTGATGTTCAACTTATCCATTAGTTCTATGCCACGATTCATTTTGGAGAAGATGATGCGCGCACTCTCACCTTCATGTGTCGCGATGAATTGTTTCACGTTCCCTGGAGGGCTTTCTGCAATGCTATTGGGTACGAGGATACCGGTCTGCAAGGAAGGGGTGGCATTCGCCCTCATGATTTTCCTGAGTCCATGCCTAAGGAGAAGCTTGCCCCTCTGTATATTAGGGGCCGTGGGATTATTGAAGAATCCAAGGATTTGGAGAAGTTCTATGACATCATGCACCGAGTGTTCTGCCATGTGCTCTTGCCCAAGGTGGGCAATCAAGATGAGATTCATGGCTATCTGGTTGATTTGATGGTTGCTATGAAGACCATGGTGGGGACAGGGGCAACATTTGATGTGTCCAATTGGCTGTGGCATGAGATGTACAACATGGTCATCTACCGTAAAGTCCCAATCTACGCTCCATTTGTCATGTGCTTTCTGAACTCGGTGTGGGTTGTTCATCGTCCTGGAGAGCTCCTCACTTCTCCAGACAACCTCACTGTTCATGAGGTCAAGCTCCTTAAGAAGAAGAAGCATGCCGAGCCTCGCTTCACTGAACATGCTCCTGAGGATGTCTATGCTACTTCTGACGATGAGGACTTTGAGCTGGAGCCAGGGGCCAAGCCTTCATGGGTGGCCAAACTTACTGCCAAGGTGAAGAAGACCTTTTGTCTCCAGGCTGACATCCAAAAGAAGATGTATGAGGCACATGTCAATGAGAAGCTTGCACGGCGTCGCCAAATTGCAATGATGAAGCACCTCAACATGCAGGTTCAGAGTGGCTCTGAGAAGAGCATCACCCCAGAGGAGCGTTGGATCTCTACCCATAGCACCTGGACTGATGATGAAGCCCCTCCCCAGCCATCATCCTCATTTGCAGCACCTGACAATGCCATGGAAGAATCTGATCACGACGACGATGATGACTCTGATGATGAAGATCCAGATGCGACTGAGGAGTCAGAGGAGGACGCCTGAGCTTTGGATCGCTAGCTTCGCTCTTTTTCCTTTTTGGTGTCTTGATGCCAAAGGGGGAGAGGGTTCTATAGGTCTCGGGGATTTGCTTGGGTTGTTTTCTCTTGTTCTCATGTTTTTGTGTTTGTTTGTGGACTTGTTTCGTTCCGTGCTGTGTGTGAGACTTGCTAGACTTGCTACTTCGTTTATTCGTAGGTCTTTATCAGTATTATTGCCTCTAAGTATTTTATTGTCTATCCTTTTGAGCTTAGAGTGATGAGTCTATAAAATCTAGGGGGAGTCTAGTCCTGAAAGTGTGCCCATGCTTTCTAACAGCTAGTACTTGTTGGGGCACACATTCAGGGGGAGTTCCGTCTAGATTTCATTGACTTATCTCTTGCAAATCGTGTTGTTGCCATCATCCACCAAAAAGGGGGAGATTGAAAGGGCATTTCCCTACTTTATGTTTTGGATGATGATGACAACCCTTTGTGGTCTAAACGTGTGCCATATGTTTCAGGTTCTCGATGCTTAGGCTTACATCGGATTGCTATTACCTCTCGAAGGAAAAGATCGAAGACGTGTCCTCTACGGTTTTATTTTCCTTGGTCGTAGAGTACCCGTACTATCAAGAGGGAATTCTCATTAGGAAGCTCTGGGGGAATCAGTTCACGTACACTTTTCTCACCCTCTCTTTGCCTTCCTCAGGTGTGTGTGTGAGAGAGAGTTTTCCTTGCCTCTTCCCCTCTTTTCTTTCCTGCTCACTATTTCTGCCCAGCGGTTGTACCGCTCTTTGGAGCGGTTGTACCGATGGGTCTTGTCGCTCACCCACTTTTGCTCGAGCGGTTGTACCGCTGCCTCCGGGCGGTGGTACCGCCACCATGCTCTGCAACAGCTAGGGCAGTGGTTCCGTCCATGTACCACTCAAGTACCGCTCTCGCCTCTGGTTTGATGCTGTTCTTGGGCGGTAGTGGCCCGGTTGGTCCGGTCGTTCCACGATGACCGGTACCACCGGTGGTCCGAGCGGTTCTTCCGCTCGGAACTTAACCGCCCAAGAGCTCAAGGCCATGCGGTTGTTCCAGCCAGGCACCGCCCAAGTACCGGTCAAGCTCCTGTTTTGATGCGGTGGTTGTGCGGTAGCCAGGCGGTTAGTCCGGTTGTACCGCTTGGTAGGGGTCTGCTGTTACACCGTGAGTCCCGGTTGTACCGGGACGAGGACCGGTTGTACCGCTGCAGTGCAAAAACGTAGTAACGGTTGGAAATTGAGGGTGAATATATAAGGGAGCTTCTCCCACCTACCACTTCTACCTTTGACCTCTCACACTCCACCATTGATGCCCTTCAAGCTCTCTTGCCCGATCTCTCTCTCTAGCCACTCAAACTTGTTGATTTGCTAGGGATTGAAGGAGAGACCTAGATCTACACTTCCACCAAAGGATATTTGGTTCCCCCATACTTTCTTGTGTGGATTTTGTTACTCTTGGGTGTTTGAGCACCCTAGACGGTTGAGGTCACCTCGGAGCCATATTCCATTGTGGTGAAGCTTCGTGGTTTTGTTGGGAGCCTCCAATTAAGTTGTGGAGAGAGCCACAACCTTGTTTGTAAAGGTTCGGTAGCCGCCTTCAAGGGCACCAATAGTGGAATCACGGCATCTCGCATTGTGTGAGGGCGTGAGGAGAATACGGTGGCCCTAGTGGCTTCTTGGGGAGCATTGTGCCTCCACACCGCTCCAACGGAGACGTACTTCCTCTCAAAGGGAAGGAACTTCGGCAACACATCCTCGTCTCCACCGTCTCCACTCTTGGTTATCTCGTGCCTTTATTTAAGCAAGCTTACTTGTTTCATATCTCTTGCTTGCTTGTGTACCTATCCTCGTTGCATGATATAGGTTGCTCACCTAGTTGCATTTCTAGACAACCTATTTTAATGCAAAGTTTAACTTGTTAAAGAAAAGCTAAAAATTGTTAGTTGCCTATTCACCCCCCCCCTCTAGTCAACCATATCAATCCTTTCACCAAGGATCCCGCGTCTGACGAGGAAAAGACAGGGAAGGGAAAGAAGAACGGCAATGGAAAGGGTCAGCAGCATAACCCGGCGAGTCAAGGAGGCAATAAGCGTAAGGAGGACAGTAACCCGGAATTTGTGGCCAATGCACAGGGTAACAATCAGAAGCGCAAAGGAAAGCCACCCGGTTTGGTGGGTCAGGTCCGTCTCTCGAGCAACTACTCAATGAACCCTGCCCGAAACACGGCACCCGGGAACGACCAGCGACTCATTTATGGAAGGATTGCGCAATCATGAAAGCTTTCAAGAATTCTAACACATTTGATGGCAATCAAGGCCCAGGCGGCGGTTCAGGAGCCGGCGGCTTTCATGGCCCAGGCGGTGGTTCAGGATCCGGTTTTCAGGGAAACCAGGGTGGTTATAATCAACAGCAGTCTGGTCAAGGAGGTCAGCAGCAGCAGCAGTCGGGTTATCAGAGCCATCCAAAACAGTTAAGCAGTGGGCAGTATCACGTGTTCACCACAAGTTTGTGTAAACATGATCAGAAAGTTCATAAGAGGGCTGTGAATTCTGTTGAACTGGCAGTCCCTCGTTACTTGAGGTGGTCAGAATAGCCTATTGTCTGGAGCAGGGAGGATCACCCTCCCCGGGTTGATAATCTAGGTCAACTGGCCCTAGTGGTGGCACCGCAAGTTGGTGGTTATAAGTTTACTAAAGTGCTCATGGATGGAGGTAGCAGCATCAACATCCTCTATTACGAGACCTTTCGGCGCATGGGCTTAACTGACAAGAATTTAAAGACTTCCAACACCGTCTTCCATGGAGTGGTGCCCGGTAAGTCGGCGTATCCTGTGGGGAAGATTGAGCTAGAGGTGGCCTTCGGAGATGAGCATGATTCTAGGGCGGAAAAGTTAACTTTTGAGGTGGTCAAAATCAAGAGTCCATATCACGCTTTGTTCGGGCGGCCGGCCTATGCCAAATTCATGGCACGGCCGTGTTATGTGTATCTACAACTCAAGATGCCGGGTTACAAGGGTACCATCACTGTGCATGGAAGCCGAAAGGTGGCCCTAGAGTGTGAAGAGGGCGATGCGGCTTACGCCGAGTCTATCTGTGCAGCAGAGGAGCTCAAATTTTATCAAGATAATGTTGACCCGGCAGATATGACTTCTCTCAAGAAGCCGACCACGGAGCATGACCCGGCCATGCAGTTTAAATCGGCTGCAGAGACTAAGCTTGTTGATTTCACTCCAGGCGATTCATCTAAGCAATTCAGCATCAGTGCCAACTTGGATCCTAAATAGGAAGTGCGCTCATCGAGTTCATCCGTGAGAACCGGGACATCTTTGCATGGAAACCTTCTGACATGCCGGGTGTACCGAGAGAACTCGCTGAGCACACTCTTAATATTGATCCAAAGTATAAGCCGGTCAGGCAATTTCTGTGGCGATTCAATGAAGAGCGATGAAAAGCTATAGGAGAAGAGGTCACCCGACTCTTGGCGGTTGGGTTTATTGTTGAAGTTTTTCACCCAAAATGGTTGGCTAACCCGGTGCTCGTACTCAAGAAAAACGGCACCTGGCGGATGTGTGTGGATTACACGGACCTAAATAAGGCTTGTCCAGCTGATCCTTTTGCTCTCCCCCGTATTGATCAAATCATTGATGCTACGGCAGGTTGTGCAGGTTTGAGTTTTTTTGGATGCTTATTCTGGCTATCATCAGATCAAGATGGCAGTTAAGGACCAGGAGAAAACGGCTTTCATCACCCCGTTCGGAGCCTTCTGCTATGTGTCTATGCCATTTGGGCTCAAGAGTGCCCAGGCAACTTATCAACGGTGTGTACAGAATTGTCTTCACGATCAGATTGGGCGCAATGTTCATGCTTATGTGGATGACATAGTAGTGAAATCCAGAGAGGCGGAAACCTTGATATCTGATCTCAGAGAAACCTTTGACAATCTCCGGGTTTACAAAATGATGCTTAACCCAGAGAAGTGTGTATTTGGTGTGCCTGCAGGCAAGCTTTTGGGATTCTTGGTCTCAAACAGGGGCATCGAGGCTAATCCGGAGAAGATTAAGGCAATCACTTCTTTGGCTAAACCGGCATGTATTAATGATGTTCAGCGATTGGCGGGTCGTGTTGCCGCTTTGAGCCGGTTCATAAGCCAGTTAGGTGAGAAGGCCCTACCGCTGTACCAATTAATGAAGAAGGCAGACACCTTTGTCTGGAGTGATGCCGCTAATGCTGCTTTTGAGGATTTGAAGAGGCAGTTATCTGAGCCGCCCGTTCTTGCGGCTCCCATTGACAAAGAGCCTTTGCTGTTATATGTGGCTGCTAATTCACGAGCCGTCAGTGTGGCGATTGTGGTAGAGCGCAAGGAGGTTGGTAAGGAACACCTGGTTCAACGGCCGGTTTATTATGTCATAGAGGTACTCATCGAGTCAAAGCAAAGATATCCTCATTGGCAGAAACTTGTTTACGGGGTGTTCATGGCAAGCCGGAAGCTGAAGCAATACTTCCAAGGTCACCCTATCACTGTGGTAAGTTCTGCCCCCTTGGGAGACATTATTCAGAACAGAGAGGCTACAGGACGAGTCGCCAAATGGGCCATCGAGCTCGGGCCTCATGGTCTGAAGTACGTGCCGCACACTGCCATTAAGTCTCAAGCTTTGGTGGATTTCATCAACGACTAGACAGAGCTACAGGCACCCGAGGAGAAGCCCGATAACACTTATTGGATTATTCACTTTGATGGGTCCAGACAGTTGGAAGGCTCGGGGGCTGGAGTTGTATTAACTTCCCCTCGAGGTGACAAATTTTGTTATGTGCTCCGGCTTATGTTTCCTTGCACTAACAATGCAGCTGAGTATGAGGCTCTGCTCTATGGTCTTCGGATGGCCAAAGAGATGAACTTGAGCCAGGTAAGATGCTTAGGAGACTCAGACCTTGTGGCTCAACAGGTGTCAGGCAAGTGGGACTCTAAAGATACCCTCATGGCGGCTTACCATCGTGAAGTCAATGTTGTGGCTGGATATTTCAAGGGTTACATAGTGGAACACATTGATCGAAGGAAGAATGAGGCAGCGGATGCCTTAAGCCGGCTGGGGTCTCAGCGTAAGCCGGTGCCGCCTAACACCTTTCTTGATGTTTTGCATAATCCTTCTGTTAAGTTACCTACAGAAAAAGATCTGGCAATTCCAGACCCAGAGGCACAGCTGGTGGCGGCTCTCCACGTTACCCCGGATTGGACAGTGCCTTACTTGGCTTACATGACCCGGGGAGAGTTGCCGGAGGACGAGACCTTGGCAAGACAAATCGTCCGGCGGTCCAAGTCCATGACAATTGTCAATGGCGAGTTACATCATTACAGCGTCACTGGAGTGATTCAACGTTGCGTGTCACCTACAGAGGGTCAGGAGATCCTTCGTGAAATTCATGAAGGTGATTGTGGTCATCACGCCGGCTCAAAATCTCTTGTGGCCAAAGCCTTCCGTCATGGGTTTTATTGGCCGACGGCTCATGCTGATGCGGAAGACCTGGTCAGTAAATGTGACGGATGTCAGAAATTCTCACGACGAGCCCATGTGCCGGCTCAAGAATTGAGGATGATTCCAATCACCTGGCCGTTTGCAGTCTGGGGGCTTGATATGGTCGGGCCTTTCAAGAGATCTAAGGATAAAAAGACTCACCTCTTGGTGGCGGTTGACAAGTTCACAAAGTGGGTGGAGGCGGAGCCAGTCAGTAAGTGTGATGCAGCCACAGTAGTCCAGTTTATGAAAAAGGTGATTTTTTCGCTTTGGTTTTCCACACAGCATCATAACTGATAATGGTACTAACCTTTCCAAAGGAGCTATGGAAGAGTTCTGTCAACAAGAGCATATCCGGCTTGACGTTTTAGCTGTAGCTCACCCTCAATCAAATGGTCAAGCAGAACGAGCCAATCAAGAAATCTTGAAGGGTATCAAGCCTTGGCTCTTGGTCCCTTTACAGCGGACGCCGGGTTGTTGGGTGGAGGAGTTACCTTCTGTACTCTGGAGCATCAATACTACACCTAACAGATCTATGGGTTACACGCCTTTCTTTATGGTGTATGGAGCAGAGGCGGTCCTGCCAAGTGACATCCGTCACGATTCACCCCGTGTGGCGGCTTATGTTGAGGAAGACAATGAAAAAGCTCGGCAAGATGCACTTGACCTGTTGGATGAAGAGCGAGACTTGGCAATAGCCCGCTCGGCGATTTACCAGCAAGACCTGCGTCGCTACCACAACCGTCGGGTTAAGTCCAGAACCTTTCAGGAAGGCGACTTAGTGCTCCGACTCATCCAGGATCAATCTAACATGCACAAGCTATCCCCTCCTTGGGAAGGACCCTTTGTGGTCAGCAAGAATCTGAACAATGGATCATACTACCTTATCGACGTTCGAGAGCACAAAGACTCACGTAAGTCGGAGGAGGAGACCCGTCGGCCGTGGAATATCGCTCATCTTCGGCCTTATTATACTTGAGCCGTCGGCTCTAATGTGTATATACTTATACTATGTATATTATATAAAGCAATAAAGCAGGACCTCTGTCCTTTTTTCCACTCCCAAAAAGGTTTATGTGTTTTTCCTTGTCAGGTGGTGGAGATAACCAAGGAGAAGCGGATTATATCTGAATCCGGCTTTCCTTTGGTCCGGCTTATGATCATATCTGAATCTAGCCGTTGATTACTTGGGGGCTTCCTGTTCAAACATAGGTTGTATTCGAACCAAAGAGAACATAGCTGTCGATACCCGCTTGATCGGCATACTGCCAAACCCACTTGGGGGCTTCTTGATCATATCTGAATCATAGCTTAACTCCTTTTGGGTCTGACGTGGATCGTATTCGAATCAGCATCATTAAACAACTCTTATGGTCACTTGGGGCCTTCCTGTTAAAACATAGGTCGTATTCGAACCAAAGAGAACATAGCTGTCGATACCCACTTGATTGGCATCGCCACAGCCACTGGGGGCTAACAGACCGTATCCGAATCTTAGCTCAATCCCTTTGGAACGGGTCACTGATCGTATTCGAATCAGAAACCCTTGAGTTTTGTTCATCATATTTTACAAGTGCCAACATTAGGTATCTTGTGACCCTCTTGAAGATACAATGGAATACATTACAATCTTCCAGAATTAATGTTAGTTACATCAGGTTGTTAAGAACCAGGTGAACTTATATGTGCCAATTTTCAGGAGTTAAGTTTACCCTCGGGGGTTGGTTTATATAAGCCCGAAAAAACAGCTGTGAGCACTACAGGGTAGTGCAAGACATTTTTTGCAAAGGACATAACAGATTCATACAAACTACAAAGAGAATAATGGCGGCTTATGCAAGTATTAAGGGCCATAAGCATGCGCAGAGGCATAGCAAAACTCAAGGTATCTTCTACTTTGTTACAAGACTCCCCGAGTCTGAATGATGCATTGTCTACGATGACATAAGCAGGTGGCGCCTGACAAGCTACTCTTGGGGTTGACTTGAAGCCCCCGGGTTATCCTTCTCCGTCTCTCCGCCGGCTGCTTTGTCCTGGAAGGATGATGAGGCCCAGTTAATGCCACTCAAGGCTTCAAACTCAACTTCATCATCTATTAAACCGGTTGGGTCGACTTCAGGAGCAAAAGTGTGCTTACGGGTTGGAGGGATCAAGCTGACATCATCGTAATGCGGCATGGGGATTCTCCAATTCTCCTTGTCATAACCCGGCTGACACTTGGTGAGGTCAGTATCGTTCCCAATAAGAGTAGCCACCGGACGTATATCCTTCACATAGGCGGTGAAATCCTTATCATTAGACACGGTGCCATCTTCCTTTAAACTTGGATACCCAAGAGCAATATCAGCGGGGTCTAGTTTTGGAAGCCACGCCTTGGCCCGGCTCAATGCGGCTATAGCTCCGGCTCTTGCAGATGCTCGTCTTAACTCTTGGATTCGCTGAGGTAGCACAGCAAGCCGCTTCAGCACATCTTGCAGGAGATAAGGAACATCGTTTGATAAAGCCACAACGGCCAGAGCACGTTGTGACCCGGTGTAGAGTTGTTCCACCAGAGTATAAACCGCCTTCAGCTTGATCACCATGTTCTGCTTAAGATTTGTGCTCCTGGGGCCTGCGTTATTAAGCATAAGGTGAGTCAGAGGAGACAACTGAAATGGTCATTCAAGGAGTTTTGCAGTGTTTAAGGTTTGAGTAAGTCACTCACCGAAGATTGCTGAAACCATTCGAGATATCTGGCGCTTTAAGTCGGACAGTTCGGCCGTTGCTTCCGCAAGCGATGCCTCTGCTGTCTCGGCCCGGGTCACCAGTGCGGCCTTTTCATCAGCCCAAATTTTCTTCTCCGATTCAAAATTTTGCTTCAACTTCTCTTGTTCAGAGACGCTGAATTCAAATTTGGAGTTGGCCTTTTCAATTTCACTTTCCTGGGTTGCCAGGCGATTCTTCGAATCAGCAATCTCCGATTCAAATTTACTTATGGTGGCCTGCATTGCACCGGATAGTAGTAAAAGTTACGGTAAGTACTATTAAGTCCCAAGCACTTTGCAAGCAAAGATACTTGACACTTGGGGGCTAATGTATACCGAAGCTTTCTAAATTATTAAGCCGGTCCTGAATATTAAGTCCCAAATACCTTGCAAGCAAAGATTTTTGGCACTTGGGGGCTAATGTATATCGCAAGTTAAAGGTATTGTGTTACATCCGGTTCAATTATTTTTTCTTTAAGCTGGGCAAGTAGCTCTAACAATTTTTCTAAGTCTACAGCATATTTATTCATAAGCAATAGACTTGGGGGCCGGTACAGTAAGTGCGATTGAAAGTAAGCTAGCATAAGTCATATCTCAGACTTTTGCTGTATCTGCTTCACCATGTCAATTTCTAGGTCACGACTGCTTTGTACTTGATTGATATAGCCGGAGACAATCTCTCCAATACTCAAATGAGTATAGTCAGCGACGTCCAGTTTGGCCTTCCGGCGTTCCACCAATTCCTCTTTAGAACACTTGGCAAGTATAGACGGCTGAGCCGGCTAACAAACTGAGTCTTGAGAATTTCAACTTCCCGATCATTTGCCTTGGCGGGGCTAGGAGCCTCCGGGTTACCAGAATCGTTGAAGGTTTGTTCAGTAGGCGGGTCAGAGGAAGATATAGGAACATCATGAGACGGTTGAGGCGGCGGCTCATGAGCAGAGGCATCAGGAGCAGCTGTGCCCAGCTCTGGTTCAGTCACAACCGGCTCTTGGGGTGGCTTATTCTTTTTTGCCCTTTTGCTGGGCTTTACTTGCACACTGTGGAAAAGGTAGACAGGTTAAATACAGTAAATATGAGTAAAATAAAGCATAAGGTACAACAAGTTTATATTACCCGGGAGCAGTTTTGAAGGCTGGCATGTTGGACTGCATAGACTCACCAGAGGAAGGTGAAATATCCTGATAGTTGGAGTCAGAATAGTTGAGAGGCTAACAAATGAAACCCGCCAAAGGAAAAAGAAGGTGTAAATCGGAGATAACCTCAGTCTGGCGTTTCCTGGTCACATCAGGTAAGCCGGAGGAGAGTTCCGCGTCTTTGCTGGTCCGGGTCTGCCTCCGGCTCTCATAAATCTGTCGCTTCAAAAGAAAGTCAGGATCTTGGTAAGCCAAAGGATGTGAAAATCTTACTTTCCGGGTTACTCTTCGAATTTTCTGGCGCGGCTGAAGCTCGGAGTCGGAGGAGATTACAATTACCTCTTCCTCGACGGGTTGGCTGTTGCCCGTGTCTTCCTGAAAGAAGGTTAGCATCAGTAAGGTAGAAATAAAGGAGAAAGGGAAATTCAAAGGTTACCTCTTCCTCATTATCATCAGTATCATCAAGCTGAAACAGCTCAGAGGCGCTTGGCTTCCTTTTCCTTGAGGTGGTGGGCTTGGTGGTTTCCTTTTTGGCTCTCTTGGCCGCCCTGGCTTTCTTGGCCGCCTCATGATCATATTGCGTGTTCCAGAAGTTATCATTTGCCTGTAAAAGGTTATAACTGGTTATGCGTAAGAATACAGCCTAACATGATAAAACATAACCCGATGGCTGGGAACTTACTGCAGGGGCCGGGTTCTTCTGGCAAAAAGGTAGTAAGCCGAAGGCGTTACTATTCACTGTGCCCTCTTTTCAACAAGGACTGAGTTGTAGCTTCCACTACGTCATCTGGTAAGTCGTCAGGGTTATGACATTGAGGGTCATCCTTCTCGCCTGAATAATTACACATTAAGCCGGGGCGGCGGCTTAACGGAATTATTCTCCAAGCAATCCAGACCCGGACCAAGTCAATGCCATCTAAGCCGTTCCCTAAAAGAGCTTTAATCCTCTTGATTTTGGGGGTGAGTGGCAGGCGTTCAATAGCTGTCAACTTATCCGGCAGCGGGTGAGTAGGTTCAAGGCGCAATGCGCGGAAGCCGGGCAGTGGATTTTCGCCAGCCGGAGAAGTATCTTGGCAGTAGAACCATGTCTGGTTCCAGTCCTTTGGATGACTCGGCAATTCAGCATAAGGGAACAGGCAGTCTCTCCGCCTTTGAATTGATATGCCACCAAGCTCCAGACTGGGCCCGTTGGCCCGTTCATTCTGCCGGTTCAAATAGAACAATTCCCGGAACATAAGTAGGCTGGGTTCTTCTCCAAGGTAGACCTCACAGAAAACTTGAAAGTTGCAGATATTTGACACGGAGTTGGGCCCGATGTCTTGAGGTCTTAAGTCAAAGAAGTGCAAAACGTCTCTAAAGAATTTTGAACCGAGAGGAGCAAATCCCCGGATCATGTGATCGGTAAAAATGATCACCTCCCCTTCCTTGGGTTGAGGTTTCTCTTCAGACGGGTCAGGAGCATGATAAGACATGACGTCCTTCTTGGTCAGATGGCCGGACTTCACAAACTCTGACAGTTTGCTCTCCGTAACAATGGATGGGACCCAGTTGCAGGTAATCGGAGGTTTAACAGCTTTGGGTGCCATTGAGTAAATTGAAGCCTGCAACAAGATAAAGGAAATTTTCCGGTTTATTATAACCCGGAGAATAAGCATTATTGGGTTGTCTGAGATGGCGGCTTAAGTAGGGGCCTAATGACATACAGGTGGTTGTGTGATAATGTTTAAACAGCTGCAGGTATTAAAGATGATGAAAATTGTCTTAAGTCGCCAAAAGCAGGCAGTGCTGAGAGTCAGTATTATCTTAAACCGGTCACATGAACTACTATGGCTGAAACAGAGTCAACAGACGCAGTTTTTGGTTAAGTGTGGAACAAACAGGTTTCACAAGTTGCAATCATTTTTTTGGATCAAACGATGCTCTGGAAAGGAAAAAAATTCTAGACCTAAAGCAGTACAGGGAAGTTCATATACTCGAGGAGGGCTTCCAAAAACAAGGAAATGAGATCTGTTTTCATACAGAATAAGCACAAAACATCCTCCGCGGCAGTTCTATGTTATTTTTACGATCTGAGCAAGGGATTAGAGGTGAGAGCTAATGGAGGTTTGCATCGGGCGGCGGTGAACGTCGACGAACTAAAGAACAGTACCAATGCAGATCTGAGAAAGGGGATAAAAAGAACTCACAGATGCGGACGAGCTGCGGAGGGTCGCCATCGTTTTCTGGTCCGAATCAGGGTGATGCAGCGGCCTGAGTCGATGAAGACGAGGGGTTCGATGGCGGCGGCGGCAGATCTTGAGCAGCGAAGGAAGGAGGTGCGAGGAAGAAGACGACTGAAGAAGGAGAATGGGAAAGGACCTAGGTCGCGCCTATGTATAAGGAAGGACCGACCAAGACGGCGCAAAAAACGAGGAGACCAAAGCATCATTATCCAACGGCCCCAACGCCTCGATTCTCGGGATGGTCAGTAAAGGCAAAGATTCGTTGGAGGACATGATGGATTAAAATATGAAATTTATTGAAGATGACATCACAGAGATTTGACCCGGATCCAGATGATGACGTCACGGCGGGTTAGAATTTCCGCACAAAACAGAGGACTAAGGGCTAGTTTATAAGGTTTTTTAAGATTGATATGAACCGGTTCAAATCAATCTGGGGCCTAATGTTGGGGATATAATTATGTACGTAAGCCGGCCAGGAGGGGCCGGGTTACGCAAAGAGAAGCCCATCTGAAGCCCAAGACCAAGATGTGAAGATGGCGATTCAGTAAAGGGTCTAAAGGCCCACAGACGATTTAGGGCCCATGGTGATAAGCCACCATGAGGGCGCAACTTGTATTGTAAGATAGAAATAACTAGTCACCGAGCCGGACACTGTTTATGAGCCGGCCGGAACTCTGTAAGCCGTAGGGCGTCAACCCGTGTATATAAGGGGATGACCCGCTGGCGGCTAGGGACAAGAAACAAGAGATCGAGAACCGGGCATAGCGTATCTCGCTCCCTGGTCATCGAAACCTCAAGCAATTCCAACCCAACTAGACGTAGGCCTTCCTTCACTGTAAGGGGCTGAACTAGTATAAACCTCGCGTGTCCTTTGTCCCGATTAACCCCTTTAAGCTTCCTAGTTGCGATGGCTCCACGATCAAGTCTTTGCAAGAGGACATCTGCCGTGACAATTCCACGACAATAAGTTTTAATGAAAAAAAAACTAAAGTTCGCATAAGTTTTACTAAAAACACTGAAGTTTGCATAAGTGTATTTGTTTGTCCAGCAGATACATGGCAATTGTAATTTTACATGAGCATTTTCATACCATCCTTATCTACAGTTGAGTTAACATGTTTTCCTGATAGAAAACTTGGACTACATAGAAGAGAAGCAAAAACTGCATGTTGATTATGATGATGATGAATGTAGGATATTTTGTGGTCATGGTAAATTTCATATCATTTAGTACATAAACAATATTCACAATTTTATTTTATTACCATCAATTGTGTTGAGTTTCTTTCATATATATGTATTGACCCTCTTCTTTAAATTAGATGTGACAGATGCGGAATGAACTCATACCACATGATCGCATACGAGCAATTCAAGAGGAATTGGCGGGATTCTTTCTTGACCATGTCATACATAAAGACGGAGAATGACATGTGGAAGTTCAAATCGATTTTAGATGTTAGGAATTATAAGAGATGTTATATTGTATATATGTAGTAGTGTCGGATAGATATATACAAAAACTTGTTGTTCGATCAATCTCGGAGAAAGAGAGGTCACTTCTCTCTGTATATGTTCATGACGATCTTGTGTAATTCTTGACTGGAATTTGTTGGCACTGAAACGGTTCCTTAGCTTGTCCTAAGTGACATTTTCATGTGTGACTATAATTGCATAAATGTGTGCATATGAAAAATCATGATGAATCTTCTAAATAATTTTGAATTTTATACATTGAGAAAAGTGGGTGGTCTTTTAATACAGGAGATATGTTGATTAAGAAGAAACGATATTTCAAATTATTTGTACGAGTTGAAAATAAGAGATCGTGTACTTTATAGGGAAATTTTAAATTTATGAATAAATTGTCTTGTATTAAGTTTAGTTTAATCTAAATAAATGCGTATTGAGTGTGCACACTTATTAGTTCAAATAAACGTGGCTTGCACGTGCATACTTACTAGTAACTCAAGTTTAAACTCTTGTGGCTAAACCAAACCGCAATGATCACCTTGCTCGTGATTCCGATTCCGTCTCGTCACGGACGCACGCACGCACGGGCAAGCAGTAGCAAAACCACGGCAGACACAGCGTGGGAATCTTTTTGCTCTCTTGTCGCGGTTGCCAGTTGCCACGGGCATGGACTATGGAGAGATCACGGGCATGGGACGGGGTGGGAAGGGAGACGCCTTTCGTCGCTGCTCCGTCCAACTTGGCGCGCCGTGCCGGAATTTTTTTTGGCGTGCCGTGCCAGAATGTTCCGACTGTTTTGCTCTTTAACTTTGATTGATGAGACGAGCAGAGCGGTTCCGTCTACGTACGTACGGCGCGGCCGACCTCATCTCACCCGAGCCGAAAACCCGGGACAGATGAATCTCCTCTAAACGAAACCTCCGGTTTATTTCATGCCACCCTGTCCGCCGTTTCTTCTCTTTTTCCACCTTCAAGCTTCCTTCATCGTTCCCGTAAACATCTTCCTCTGAAATCAGTCAATTTTTTTTCTTTTCAATTTATCATTATAAACTAGCATACCCCCTTCCTCTGCAAATAAGTGTACATCTAGCTTTTGTTCTAATTCAAACTTTTAAAATTTTAACTAACTTTATAGAAAATAGTAGTAACATACATGACAACAAACTGAAACTTCATGCGGGAGAGGGAACTTGCTTCGCACCAACTTTATGGGAAGGTTTACGGGTATGCTTTCTTCTTTTCCTAGATGTACAAGAAATTGGGCAGATTATACGAGATCCTGGTTTTTTTTTCGTGTTTACGCAATCTGTTGGAGCGATTTTTTGCCCAACTTCCCATAAACCAGATATATTTTTTATGTATGCACGAACTGTTGAAAATGCTCTTAGGCGGCTGTTGTTAGAAGCTTGTGCGGTTATGAGGGTGTAGTTACGTCAGGGTTTTCTAATTTGTACATGTCGGCACACCACAACCTGTCAAGGCATTGTGATTTAAAGACTTGCCATTTGTCTTACTATTTCTGTTTCAGCTACCCGACTCTTGTAAACATGCTCCCTGATAGCCATTGGCTTCATTTGCGTGTCGTCTTACCCGTCTCGCCATTCTCTATTCCCTTCCCCCCTCCCTAGTCTTATTGATAAGACCACGCGAACAGCACACCCATACTCTAAATTGAAATGTTGATGTGTGTTTGTTGGGTTTTTTCTAGAGAAAGGAGACAATATTCTCATCCCGAATGGGTGTAACAACTATATGCAAACGTTTCTATGAAAAGACATTGGGATGAGCTTAGCGTGTATTTTATTTTAGAAATAGCGCTTTCCTAGCCTATATTGGTGGTTATTATCTCATTTGTCTTTGCACAAATCTCATCTCCAAATCACATCTACGATTAGTTGTGTTCCTAACTGCACGAGCAATAGCTAAACAATCAAGAAAAAATATATTAGACAATGCATACTGAGATCATGTTAGTAGCATTTTAGTTGTTTGAAAAAAAAATAAGTTCAACCAGAAGCCAATGCACGATGAATCGAGTTTTAGAAATTACTCCCTCCATCTCAAAATAAGCGACTCGACTTTGTACAAAGTTGGTACAAAGTTGAATCACTTATTTTGAAATGTAGGGGGTATTTTACAAATGAAAAAAACCATCAAATCAGTAACCAAAATGATAAGCCCATTTTAGCAAAATCATAATGAATTGTGTTAGTAAAATTTTAGTTATTGTCGGATTTTAACAACCAGCTGAGGTCGCATGATCGGCCAATGTAGCACTAGTGTAGTACTCCCTCCGGCCGAAAATACTTGTCATCAAAATGAACAAAATAAAATGTATCTATAATTAAAATATATCTAGATACATCTTCTTTTATTCATTTTGATGACAAGTATTTCCGGACGGAGGGAATACTACACCGTGGCAAAGCCACGAGCCCTACCACTAGCAGTCATAACTCAACTCGCAGTGGAGACCGAAGCACTGTACTTACTATTCTGCTTCCTGACAGGAACATTCTCTCTCTGGATGGTTTTGTTCAGTTACTAGTATTATTGTTGGACATTGAATGAAGGAATGCCATTAAAGCCAGGATAAATGAAACATTCAATGCCCGAGCCGCTGCTCCGTGAGAGCAAGTATTCCTTCCGTTTTTTTACTCCCTCTATCACAGTTTAAAGGGCGTATCTCCAAAACCAATTTTTTTCACAATTAAAGAGAAATAGAGCGCAGGTCATTAATTAGCCCGCTGAAATTACTTCTTCCGCTTGCCTTTCTGGTGCGCATGCATGGATTGAACTGAAACTTTATGTGGAGGTGTGAATCGGTTTTGTTTGCATGCATGGCTGTGCGAGGCCTTTTATTGGACGGGGAGGTTACTATGCGTTTATTTGGCGATTAATTAGGCACATATCCTTAACTACCGCAGCTCCAGCGCATCATTTATTCCTGCCAATCGCTAGCGACCTTGGGCCCAGAGAGATGTGAGGTACGCCCTTTAAACTGTGATGGAGGGAGTACTCCGCATATAAGATTTATGACGAGTCAAACTTTACAAACTTTGACCAACTTTGTATCAAAAAATATCAACATCTACAATATGAAATGTACATAATATGAAACTACATTCAATAATGAATCTAAAGATATTCATTTAATATTATAAATGCTGATACTTTTTTCTATATGCTTTATGAGAGAGGGATGCGACCCATGTATCAACAAAGTAGTACATATTTCTATACAACAGTAGATGATGTGGCAAGATCATGTAGCCAACAACTGGTTATATTATTAACCATGCTCTTAAGTGGACACGGGAGAGAGGCGTGACATTTGCAGGCAGCATGATCATCGTCGGCTGCTCGGTGGACATAGGTGGCCATTTGATTGCCGTCCATTAAATCATAGTATTGGAAAGAAAGCCTTGGCTCAGTGGTTGGGCACGCATACGGTTGTGCGGTCTAACTATCCGAGTTCAATTCTTAGAATTGACAGGTGATGCACGAGGTATCCCAATATTTATATCGAGGATCAAGTTTGATGTGTGATGGAACCACTCATAGAAAATATGTTGATACTTATTTTAAAAATTCCGAGGAATCATGTTTATCTTGGTACTTCATACTAAAATGGCCGTATGCATCTCTGGTTGGTGCAGAGGCTGGGGATGTGAGATTCTCCCTCAATTTTTAAGGCCGGGGATGCATCCTCGTTTTCAAATAAATAGATTAAATCATACTAGTACTCGCCCCACAATTTAGGACGGTTTTGCAGCAACAGAGACACGGAAGCGGCAAGCAGTGATTAGCCGGGACGGGATAAACATTGAAGCACAATGATCATCTTGGTTGCTCGGCCCGTGATTCTGATTCCGTATCGTGACGGTTCACGCACGCACGCACGGGCAAGCAGTAGCAACCACCACTGCCGCTCGCTGGCTCCTCCTCACCGTCTGCGCCCATCCAAGGCGTCAGCCACCCTGCTTGTTTTTCTCTCTTCCTTCCTTTGATCAGAAGAATCAGCAGAGCACGGCGGTCTACGTACGTCGCGGCCGACCTGACCTGACCCGAACCGAACCGAGCCGGGATCCCGGGACGTCGGTCGCCACGGACTGGAGCACGCACCGCCGCACGTCGCCCGCCCGCCCGCTGCTCGCCGCGATCGCGTCCATCCACCAATCCACGTCGGGACGACCGCGAAAACAGATGGTTTTCATTTCATCGATTGATTGATTCCGTTTGTGCCTAGCGAGCCGTAGCAAAGCGCGCACGGGCACGAGGGGCCAGCCTAGTCTTGCTGGCTTGGGCCGCCTCCAGATTCGTTTTTTTTTAACCTTTTGTTTTGTTTTGTGCCTGCCGCCCTTTCTCTTGCGCGAACGTCCTGCTCACCACGCATATTTCTATTTCCGCGCCTCGTGCCGTCGTGCGCGTCCCTGTCCGCCGGTTCTTCTCTTCTTCCACCTTCAAGCTTCGGTTATCTCTCTCTGTCGTTGCGGTTAAGCCAACCAAGTTCCTGAGCTCGGGGTAAAAAAAAAGACTGCACATGGAAAAACAAATGCTCCGATAAGCTGAAACGGAAATCCTCAGAAAAGAATAAGAGGCTGAAACGGAACATGAAAGTGGTTCCTTGCCTTCTTACATTGACTTGGGGGCATCTATGGCGGCTCCTAAGGTCGCAAAACTGGGGGTTGGGTGGTGGTTCTTCAACTTGGAATTGCTTCCGGTGTTGGCCAGTTTCATTCACCGTGGATCCTTTTCCCGTGTGAGTGGTCCTTTGGGTATCTTAGCAAAAAATGAGCGATGCTCAGAATCAGTCCTTTTTATTTATTATATATGTAAACAGAGAGTTGATAATGTTTTTATTTTGCCACTCTACCTTTTTTAGGGAAAGTCATAGCTTTATTGCTCGATAGTGTTCATACGGATGCAAAAGGTGTCGTGCGGAGCATCAAGCCACAAATGGCGATCCTGATCAAGCGAAGGTGAGTACTTATCCAAACTATGAGCATTCAGGTTGTTCTCACGTGATCAGCTAGCTTTTTTTTTTCCGTGGATGGGCTTGTGAAGGCCCGTCCTGCAAGTTAGCGATGGTGCGTTTCTACAATGTTTAACATTAGGTTGTCCTTCTAATATAGTTAAAAAAGCATTTGGCTTTTGGCAAGACGGAATTGTTGCCTCTCAAGTGCCATCGATCCAGAAAGTGACCAGCATCTGCGAACATTCCTACGCAAGTCGATGTGGCTATAATCTTTTTTAAAGGTATATCGCTCGGTGCAGTGATAAATAACGCTTTCTCAGTACGTATATCGGTGGATGTATGATAAAAGGTGCTGTTATCTCATTTTGTGTCCTCACACGAATCTCGTCTTCAAACCACACTTAGGAATAATATTTTGTATATATTTGCATGAGAAATAGCAAAACAATTAAGGAAAAGTCAAATAAAAATGTACTAGATATTCTTAGTTGTTGAAAAGAAGAAGTTCAACTCAAAGCCAATGATTCATTGTGAATAAATACTTTCAAAAAATATTATTTTACAAAAGAGAAAGTCAGTAAATCGGTAACCGAAGTGCCAGTTTCCAAAAACCAAAAGCAACCGAAATAATACCACATTCTACGAGGGTGCCCCTGCAAAATCCCATCCAGCGAACAGAGCCAAAAAAACCCTCCTCTGGAGTCTCCTCCCACCTCGCCGATTATTTATCCCCTCCCACTCTGCCAACAACGGCCTCCGCCTCCTCCTCCTCCTCCTCCGCCGCCGCCGGATCCTCTCCCTCCGCCGGCCGGCACCGACCATTCCCCCGACGCACCACCGCCTCCCTCCCCGCCGGCCACCGTCGGCCCCCTCCCACCCCCACCCCAACTCGCACGCGCCGTCAAACACCACCAGTAACGCCTCCCCCCGCACGAGGTCCACGCATCGGCATCCACCCATCCATCCGCCTTTGACTGCCCAGTCCAGATTCCGCATCCAGATCTAGCCGCGCGAGCGATCCGGGGAGGGGGGCGATGAACGGGGGCATCGCTCCGCCGCCGGCCGCGGCCGCGCCGACGGAGGCGGCGACCACGCCGAGCCACCGGCGGCTGCCGGACTTCCTCCAGAGCGTGAACCTCAAGTACGTGAAGCTGGGGTACCACTACCTCATCACCCACCTCATCACGCTGCTGCTGCTGCCGCTCATGGCCGTCATCGTCCTCGAGGCCGGCCGCACCGACCCCGAAGACCTCCGCCAGCTCTGGCTGCACCTCCAGTACAACCTCGTCTCCGTGCTCGTGCTCTCCGCCGTCCTCGTCTTCGGCGCCACCGTGTACGCGCTCACCCGCCCCCGCCCCGTCTTCCTCGTCGACTTCGCCTGCTACAAGGCGCCCGACCACCTCAAGGTCGGCTTCCAGGAGTTCCTCCGCCACTCGGCGCTCTGCGGCTTCTCCCACGACGCCCTCGAGTTCCAGCGCAAGATCCTCGAGCGCTCCGGCCTCAGCGAGGAGACCTACTGCCCCGAGGGCATGCACGCCATCCCGCCCGAGCCCACCATGGCCAACGCCCGCGCCGAGGCCGAGTCCGTCATGTTCGGCGCGCTCGACAGCCTCTTCGCCGCCACCGGCGTCAAGCCCAAGGATGTCGGCATCCTCGTCGTCAACTGCAGCCTCTTCAACCCGACCCCCTCGCTCTCCGCCATGATCGTCAACCGGTACAAGCTCAGGGGCAACGTCCGGAGCTTCAACCTCGGCGGCATGGGCTGCAGCGCCGGCGTCATCGCCATCGACCTCGCGCGCGACATGCTGCAGGTGCACCGCGGCACCTACGCCGTGGTGGTGAGCACGGAGAACATCACCCAGAATTGGTACTTCGGCAACCGCAAGTCCATGCTCATCCCCAACTGCCTCTTCCGCGTCGGCTGCTCCGCGGTGCTCCTCTCCAACCGCGGCGCCGACCGCCGCCGCGCCAAGTACAGCCTCAAGCACGTGGTGCGCACGCACAAGGGCGCCGACGACAAGGCCTTCAACTGCGTGTACCAGGAGCAGGACAGCGAGGGCAAGACCGGCGTGTCCCTGTCCAAGGACCTGATGGCGATCGCCGGCGGCGCGCTCAAGACCAACATCACCACGCTGGGGCCGCTGGTGCTCCCCTTCAGCGAGCAGCTGCTCTTCTTCGCCACGCTGGTGTCCAAGAAGCTATTCAACGCCAAGGTGAAGCCCTACATCCCGGACTTCAAGCTGGCGTTCGAGCACTTCTGCATCCACGCCGGCGGGCGCGCGGTGATCGACGAGCTGGAGAAGAACCTGCAGCTGCAGCCGGTGCACGTGGAGGCGTCCCGGATGACGCTGCACCGGTTCGGCAACACCTCCAGCAGCTCCATCTGGTACGAGCTGGCCTACATGGAGGCCAAGGGCCGGGTCCGGCGCGGCGACCGCATCTGGCAGATCGCCTTCGGCAGCGGGTTCAAGTGCAACAGCGCGGTCTGGCATGCCCTGCGCAACGTCAAGCCGTCGCCCAGCACCCCCTGGGACGACTGCATCGACCGCTACCCGGTGGAGCTCGTCGACGGCTTCCCCACCCACACCCACACCCACAAGTAGCAGCAGCAGCAGCAGCAGCAACCCATCGCCATTGGAGCTCTCCCTTCCTGATACAGAAACCTCATTGCCATTGGATCAATTCAAATCCATTCATGGTCAATTACCAGAGACATAATTAATGGGTAGTAGTACCGCAAGAAGAATCTCCAGGCGTGGTGCAAGTCTGCTCTGCTCTGCTCTCCGATCTGTATGAATGCAACTCTGTGCTCATCTTGAAGAAGATTTTGATTGCTGGTCTGTGACTCTGTGTACTTGAGGTATCTGGACCATCCTGTCCTGACCCCGTGGTAAGTTTTACTGGTACTTCAGTAGTAGTAGCAGAGTGGCGATGAGGAGGTCAATGAGATATACTACCTGTTGTGTTTGTTGTTGTATGTACATTTGTCTCTTTTAGCCATTGCTGCCGATTTGCCATTCACTATTTGACAGTGAGCGGTACATAGGAGGGGACAATCTTTATTTTTGGTTACATGGGAAATTAAGGGATCAACTCATGCTGATTACAGACAGTGTACTGGTTCTGTCGACCCAACTATGGAGCATGTATTTGTCATGTTCAATTGATTTTTCTTCTTCATTCTGCTGTATTACTGACCTTGATATTCAACCTGAAGTGGGTGGGTTTATTCCTTCAATATTTTTCATCTTATCTCTGTCATATGGGGCTTACTAGCTAGCAATACTTTTACTTTAATCTTTTGAGCAAGAAGGTGATGCTACCGATTGTGATCTTGAACAAGAACAGACCATTCCAGACCGGCACCGTTTGATCTGACGATGATTCTGACGATGATCATGCATGCCAGTCAACGTCCCAACAGCGCAGCAGGTTGGGCATGGAATGCTTGGTGGATTCAATGGCGTTCATTCAATGTCGAACAATAATAACTGAGAATGTTCTTGTCAGGAGCTAGATACTGGTACTGCTGCTCCTACTCTGCTCCACTGCAAGTCGATTTATGAAGGTTGGTAGGTTGAACAGACTGTACCACGTGTAGGGCCGCCGCCCGCATCCTCCTTTGAAGTTACTAAAATTCAGTCCTGGCATTCCAGATGTTTTTCTTTCCTTCTGTCTTTTGCAATGCGTTTCAGCGGCTGAATACTACTCCCTCGGCTTATGATTCTTATAAGATGTTTTAACTTTTTTTCTTCTGAATCGGATACATATAGACGTGTTTCAGTGTGATACTCTGCCCGTTTCTTTTCACTCTGCGTGCACGATTTGTCAAAAATCAATCTTTGTAAAGTTTGAGTAAATTAATATTAGAAAATATCAACATTTGCAATGCTTAATAAATACATTATAAAATATACTATTTGATGATGGTTCTAATGAAAACTTGGTCGAGCTTTGAAGTAATTTTTTTTTGCGGGAAACCAGAGAGCTTTATTCATATGAAGGTGTTCTTGGGACAATCAGCCAAAAGGCTGGTCACCAAAAAACCCGGAGTCTCCTCAAGCCAGCTATCGGTCACATTCAGAGTGCAAGCGTGCTTTGCACAAAGATGCGCCGGGATATTAGCTAACCTGTTTACATGCTAAATATCAAAAAGAGTAAAATTATTACATAGTTCTCCTATCTCTAACAATAAAGGAGCCATAATTGACCGAGAATTGTGGCGAGTGTTCCAGAGCGTCACCATCTCCAAGCAATCAGTCTCCATTACCACATGCGAGAATCCTCGAAGTGATGCAAAACGAACTCCGTCTCGAAGTGATAAACCCTCCATAATTAAGGGATCAGAGATACCCAAATATGGTTTGCACCATGCTCCCAGAAGCGCCGAAGAGGATCTGGCCACCCCTCCTGCACCGCCCTTGCCATCTGCTAAGTTTAAAGCATCGTACGTGGTGATCTTGACAAGTCCCTCATCAGGCGGTCTCCAACCGAAGCCAGGCAAAATCATTGCATCTCGCCGTGGAAGATGAAGGAGGGCAATCGCCTCCTTGGTGGCCCTGAGCGTTGCCGTTGGATTCTTTCCCTCTTCGCCGTGCTTGATTTTGTTCCGGGAGTGCCATATAGACCACATAATTGTTGTGATATTTGCGCGATCATCATTAGTGAACCGGGGATCACATGTGATATCCCGCGCCCATGAGTCTGGATGAAGACGAGGCAGTCTGAGGCCGAACCAAGCATGCGCTTCTTCCCAGAAGCTTTTTGCGTGTGAACAATGTATGAGTGCATGCTCCAGATTCTCGTCCATAGCCAAACAAACATTGCATCGACGGATCTCTGCAATATGTCGATAGTTAAGAGTGGCCTCATCTGGGAGAATTCCACGAAGAACCCTCCACCAGAACACCCTAACCTTTGGGATGACATTCAGTTTCCATAGAGATTTCCACAACTGTGTATCTTCCTCCGAGGTTCCGGTAGCCGTCCCTTCCTCTAGAGCAACTCGCTCTTTCTGAGTCACGAGAGCACGGTACGCCGACTTCACAGTGTAGTTCCCCGATCTTTCGAACGCCCATGCAAGAAAATCATCTCCTCCTCCTTGCCGAATAGGAATATTCAATATTGCTTCAGCATCAGGAGCAATGAAAGTATGTCGAACAAGTTCTTGTCTCCACGACCAATTAGATGGATCAATAAGCTCGGACACATGCTCGACGGTCGTATGTTGTGGCCGGAAAATAGGAGACATAGATATTGTACCTGGAATCCACTTGTCGTTCCAAACCGAGATGGAGGAGCCATCGCCCACGCGGGAAATCAGTCCAGACCGTAGGGCCTCCCTCCCAGCGATGATCGCCCTCCAAGTGGCCGACGCCGACTTGGGTACAGAAGCCCGTATGAAGTCAGTGTCGGGAAAATAGCGGCCTTTCAAAACTCTTGCACAAAGGGAATTGGGATTGGTGATGAACCGCCACCCGTGTTTGCCCAACATAGCAAGATTGAAAATGTGAGGGTCTCGGAAACCCATACCACCCTTGCACTTGGGTGTAGCTAGCTCCTTCCAGGACACCCAGTGCAGTGATTTCTTGTCAAGAGAGCTACTCCAAAAATATTTAGCCATTGGTGAAGTAAGACTCTTACAAACTTTTTTGGTCAAAAGAAAAGTGCTCATTGGATATGTAGGAATAGATTGGACGACCGATTTGAGTAGAGTCTCTCGACCTGCACATGCCAATAATTTCTCCGACCAACCTTGCATTTCCCCCCGAGCTCTTTCGCTGATATGATCAAATGTGCCACTTGTGATCCAACCCACAACGGTAGGTAGCCCCAGGTATTTCTCGCTGAATGCTTGCACATGGATATTTAATGTTGCTTGCATAACCTGCCTCAACGAATCAGGAGTGTTAGAACTGAAGTAAACGAACTTTTATCACGATTAACACTTTGGCCCGAGGCCTCTCCATAGATTCTGAGAATTTCATTAAGTCTGAGAGCACTTGGATTACATGCGTTGATGAAGATCAGACTATCATCTCCAAATAACAAATGTGTGACCCATGGTGATCTATAGCTCACTCTCAGACCCATGTCTATAGTTATTCCATTGTAATATTTCAACAATGAGGAAAAACCTTCTACACAAAGCAGAAAAAGATAAGGTGAAACTGGGTCTCCTTGGCGGAATCCTCTGGTTGGTGTGAAGTATGGTAGCGGCTCTCCGTTGACACGCACCGAAAACCGAGCCGAAGAGACACACTTCATTATCAATCTAACAAAGCTCATACAAAAGCCCAGCCGAACTAGTATAGCTTCCAGATAATGCCACTCAACGCGATCATATGCTTTCATCATATCAAGTTTGACCGCGCATGAGTAATTCTTGCCCTTCTTTCTTCTCCTCATTGTATGTATGCTTTCATAAGCAACTAGAACATTGTCAGTTATGAGGCGTCCAGGAACAAAAGCACTTTGCTCTTCACTGATTACCTCGTCCATAATGCATCTCAAGCAATTAGTGATTGCCTTAGCTGCAATCTTGTATAGAACTGGGCACAAAGCAATAGGACGATATTGAGTTATTGATTGGGGGTGTCTGACCTTGGGAATTAGAGTAATAGAAGTGTCATTCAGACCCGATGGTAGCTCGCCCCCATTTAGAAAATCAAGCACTGCCTGGGTTACATCATTACCAAGTAAGTCCCAATGGCGCTGATAAAAACCTGCAATAAAGCCATCAACACCCGGTGCCTTGGACGGAGCCATTTGAAATAACGCCACCTTGACTTCCTCCGGGGTGTAGGGTTTGGAAAGATCGGTGTTCATCGCCTGTGACACCTTGATCGGCACATGCGATAACAAAAACTGTGGGTCGGCAAAGCCTTGTGATTCGTACAACTGTTGGTAAAAAGTCTGCACCTCCACTTTATCCTCATCTCCACTAGCACACACGGTGCCATCAGCTCGTCGCAACTCTGTGATTTTATTCATTCGTTGGCGCTGCGCTGCTTGTGCTTGAAAGTAAGATGTGTTGCGATCACCCTCACGAAGCCACGAAACTCTCGACCGCTGTCGAGTCCACACTTCCTCTTGATGCAGGGCCTCTTTCAATTTTTTAACAATGTTTTTCTCCTCATCCGATGGCCCCGTTCCTATGGCCTGACACCGAACACGGTTCAGACGCTTTTGGAGTTGTCTGACGGTACGTGTCAAACACCCAAACTCCTTCAAACTCCATGGCTCTAAGGTTGACTGCAATGTACCAAGTGCCGAAGCAATGCCTTGGAGACCAGGAGTCCGCGGTATACCTCGCCAAGTCTCAGCTACGAGGCGATCATAATCTGTATGGGTCTGCCATACGTTTTCATACCTGAATTGTTTCTTTGCCCTAGGCTGATTTGTCAAAACCTCCTTGATTTCTGCTATCACAAAGCAATGATCAGACTCAACTGAAGGTAAATGTCTAACCCGTATGTGACGAAAAAGCTGACGGGATTCCTCATTAGCAAAGGCTCTGTCTAGCCGTGCCTTGACATTGGCATCTCCCGATTGATGGTTATCCCATGTGTAAGCCGTGCCAGACCAGCCCAAGTCTTGGAAGGAGATCTCATCCACAACCTCCCGAAACGCTCTCATGTGAGTTTCAGACCGAGCTACTCTGCTGAAGTGCTCACAAGCAAACAAGGTTTCGTTAAAATCTCCCACGCACAACCATGCGCTATGGGGAATATTGTACAAAGTACGCAAGAACCGCTAACTGTGATGTCTCTCTTCCGCCCGCGGTGCTCCGTAAAAGCCAGTAAAACGCCAAACATAAGCGTTCTGATTAGTATTCTGAACTAGTGCATCAATATGGTTCTTACTAAAATTCTTCAAATCAACGGTCACATCTTGGACCAAAACAGACCTATGCCGCCACTGAGGCCGACACTGTTAACAGCAAAACTGCCTGTAAAACCAAGCGTATACTTCAAATCCTCAACTCTTTTTGCCTTGATTTTCGTTTCCATTACAAAGAGAAGGGAGGGTCCTTCAAGCTTCACAATACTGTGAAGCTCCCGAACTGCCTCGGGGTTCCTAAGCCCCCGGCAATTCCAACTTAAAACACTCATTGTGACGGGCAGGACCGCGCCGCGGTCTCTGCCGAGTTTTCTGGGGTAGGCTTCTTCTTCTTTGGATCACGAGCAAATTCACCCCCTTCTATTTCATTACTGGCTGAGGTTGGGTCCTTGATGCTTGCACTTGTATCCCCAATAGGATAGTTCACACAGCCATCGGTGAGCAGCAAAGTTTTACCTACTGGTTTGTAGACTTGATGTGGGGCTTCTTTGGGCTTTGGCTGCTGCTTGCTCTTCTTAGGAGAAGTCACTTCCTCTCCAGGTTCCTTATTAGTACTCGAATTTCTAGTGGCTGGCTTGTTCTGAGTCTTTGGTTCCCTGGTGGAACTGTCGCTGGCCGGCTACTTCTTTGCATCATCCGAAGCACGAAGCTTGGAACCAAACGGTAGCTCACCCTTGGCATCGCGAGAGCCCGGGGTAGCACAATAGAGCTCTGAATGTCCTAGTCTGCCACAGGAGAAGCAAAAATAGGGCAGCTGTTCATATTGAATTTCATACGCATCCATCTTCTTCCTCCTGGCAGAACCAATCAAAATCCACCTCCTCAAAGGCTTGTCTACCTCAATTGATATCCTTGCTCGTAGATAACCGCCATTGTGATCAAACCTGACAAGTTGAGCATTTTTATCCATCTGCTGAGCGAACGGCATCCACCACGCCTCATCCCTTAGGTTATAGGGAAGATCCATAACCCTAGCCCAAATCTGCAGACGATCAAACTGGACCTCATCAGGCCGCATGCACTCGTCAAACTCCGCCAACACCACGACGTTTTTGCTGATGTGCCATGGCGAGCCACCCCACACCCGATCTCTGTCTCTCTGAGTCTCGAACTCTGCAACAAACACGTTTACTCCCGCCGATCTGAACTTCAGACCGCGTGGATTGCCCCATGCCGGCCGGAGTGCATTAGTGATGGTCTGGATGTGAATATGGTTCCGGTGGAGCATTTTACCGGCCAATAGCCACTCCTCCGGCCTTCCCTCGACGCGATCGTCAAGGATCAGAGGATTAGCCTCTTCCTCGGATATATCAAGCTTCCCAAGGGCCTCCTCAAGTTTCCTCCTGGCAGCGCTATCCGCCTGGGGATCGCTCCCCTCCCCCGAGCCCGCGGCGCTGGGAGCAGCCATGAGCCCGGAGAACTTGCCGCTTTTCTAGCTCGCTTGCACCGGCGACGAATCGTTGGGCAAAGAAGGTTCCACGTCAAACCCTAGTCGCCACCAGCGCCGCCAGAGGTTTTAGGGTTTGGGGAAAAAAGCAGTCGTAAGCATGCAGGTGTCTACGCGGTCCCCTCTACGCGAATAATACACTAATTAACTGAGCTTTGAAGTATTTGACTCCAGACAAACCTAACACGAGGTGTAGAAAGATACGGAGGGGGTACTAGTAGTTGAATAAAGGATGGTATTTTCCCTTTTGCTTAAGAAAAAAAAAATCAACGATGGGATGATGAGAACTCCTCTTCTTTGCCCCTGCACTGGGACCCAATCATGCCTTGTTCAAATGGATCCGGCTTGCCTGCTCCCATCTGTGCTCCCACTTTATCCTACGACTGTCTTTTTTTTTTCTTTCTAATCTAATCATCTCCTCCCCTGATTTTAAGGGGGTGGGGCCGGGCCTTATTTTGTTCCAATCAAATCAAGCCACGTACGCGGGAGCACGGATGGGCACACGCGCGGGGAGCAGGCAAGTCTCGTCCTGTTCAAATACCACATGTTGTATGTTATAATCTAATTTGTTCCCCGGAATACTGCAAGTCATTCCTGTAAGAAAAAAGAAAAAAGAAACTGTAAGCCCTATTTCAAATACCACGTGTTGTGTTGTACGTTATGATCGAATATTTTCCCCATCTGGATATGTCGCCGTCGACTGAAGTCGGCTGGAAGTGAGAAAGCACTAGGCAAGAACCATGGGCGTTAGTCAAGACACGCACATATACACGGATAACCAATTGAGTGTGACTCTCATTCTCTCTGGATACTTTGAATCACGCCTTGATAACTTTATTTTATCAAAAATGGACCGTTGAAACCCCCAACGTTAGTTTAAGCTACGCCACGCACCACTGAAAAATAGGACCGGCAAAGGGCCACGAGGCGCCCGGCCCAGGTGCGATAATCTGTGCGTGCAAGAACGCTGCTATACACACGACATATTCGGACGACACTACGCATCAAGCCGTTGATGTGTTAGACCAAAATCAGACAACACCGTTCATTCTTGCATCGTGTGGGGTTCGGCTGGTTAGTGTCGTCCGTCCAGTAGTTTCGGTGCGTGCAATGAAAGAAAGGCACGCACAAACACAAACACAAACACAAACAAAGGTGCAAAGGGAAGAAAAAAATCTCGAGGCAGCACGGAGCAAGAACAGGTCCCACTCCCTCCGTGCTCGTGCACTGCAGACAGTCGTACGACCGATCCATTGGAGCGCCGAAGTGTCCACGAGACGAGAAGCGGGCAACCTGTGATGGATGAGCGGCGAGAAGACGTCGTCACGGCCAAAAAATGAGACTGACGGGGGCGGGGCGGCGAGCATGGTTGCGGTCACCGCGAATTCGCGAGCGAACAGTGGTCGACGTGGTGGCCGGCGAGAGCGAGAGGGAGCCTTGCGTGTCGCCGTCGGTCGTCGCCGGCCGACCGGGCTCATTGGGGTCGAGGCGGAAAGGCACCGGCAGCTTTGGCAAACCGTACTGGTGCAGGGATGGATTCACCGCGCTCTTCCTCGCGCAGCAAGCTCGACACGGTAGAATTCAGACATGGCAGCCTCGCTTCAGCTGCCGAACAGCCGTCCTCTTTCTGTATCGGAATCGGAATCGAATCCTTCATGAACCTCCGGTTGCTCCCAGGAATAAAGGAGCCGGGGGGCCATGGCATCCTCTTCTCCACCGAAAGCTTGTAGTAAAAGAGGATTCCCCTACCGTGTTATAATAAAGGTCAGCTCCAGATCAGAGCCGGCCTGGGATAAGTGTCGTTGAGAAAACACTATGCACAACCCCGTGCTTTGGTCAAGAGGAAACGGCAAGCAAGCCAATGACGCATATCACAGGTACACTCCCTTCTCACTGAAGATCGACTCTGAATCGTACGATCAGTTTATCTATACATATTGACAGTTCACGTGCCATGGAGCGCCCTCGTCGAATAGAAAAGCGAAATAGAGTGTTCGTGAAGTGAATGACATGCATTCTCCTGATAATTAACGCTATGACGATAATGATGATGATGCGATTATTATGTATACAAATCGTAGTAGACTCTGGAGATCTCTTGCGTCTGAGGCTGCTTTCAGCAGGTGCACGGCCACTAACTTTTTAATAAAATGGCTGCATGCATCATTATGATACAGATGCTTCATTTTCAAAAAAAGTAATTTATCAGTATTTTTAACCAGGCAGGCACATCCTGTGAAGCAAAAATATACTGTATGTTCAGTCAAGATCTCTCGGCATGGAGTAGAGGCTGGTTACGCGAGCAACTAAACCATTTGCTTTGTTCTTTGTTTAAGGGCGATCTCTGCTTCGGCGCTGCGCCTGCCTTTTTCTATGTAATCTAGACAGAGAGGGACAGCTCGATCATGCCACAAGCTGTCTGATCGCCAAAACTTATTTTATCTCCAGCAGGCAAGCATGTGTAGTCGTGTCTGGTGTGCCTTTGCAAGATCGATGAGGCATCCGTCATCGTCTCCGACAAGGTAGTAGACCTGATGCTGGCGGCTAACGGAACCGCCCGCGTATCTTTGGATTTTGCCCTTCGGACCGCGAAATCCATTCAATACGAGTCTGTATGAATTCGAGGATGGCCTGAACATGTTTTCTTCCGTAAGCCGTAGATGAATGTGGGGTTTTACACGCGTTCAGATCGCTTCCAAGCCCGCTTCTGATCACAATGGCCACCCAAACCTCACCCGTCCCTTTCGCGCTTTTCATCCCACGCGCCGTGCCACTTGCCGCGCTACATTCATGCCAGCTCACAGCATGCAGCGGCCGACATTGAAAGCCGGGATTTGACCTCACGGAAGGGCGCCGTAGGCGGACGCGGCCTCTCACTGCCGCCATTGAAGCGACACGCCAGCCGAGAGAACACCGCCCGCTGCTCGTCCGGTTGATCACACCTCCTTGCCACATTCAAACGGCCGCAGACTGCCCGCCTTCATCCATTAAAACACGCGCGTGAATCTACTCGAGCCACACGTCCGTTCATGAAGTGTCCGTTATTAAACACAATGCCGGCTGGCTCCGGCAGTCCCCGCGCTATTTAAATGATACCAGACGCCAGGCAAAAATCACACCACACTCCACTCTCATCTCCTCGTTGCACATCATTTTCTTCACAAACTCCATGGCATTTGGCGAGCAGGAAGACGAGTTCTCCGGCATACAAGCTTGCTGGGTGGCCCGTCGAGCCCGCCGGATACGAGCAAGGCAACTCTCTGCTCCGCCTTCGTCGACGGTCCAGGTGGCTGGAGGCCAGCTCGCAGAGGCAAAAACTCCAAGCCGGCGCGTCGTTCAGCAACTCGCCTGCTCCAAGCCAACTCGCCGAAGAGTGGCGTGATGCTCCAGGCCAGCACGTGATGGACCACGGTGGCACAGGCATCGTGCCTGCCATGGACGACGCCGTGTCGCACCACTTCTTCCGTGCTGTTGCTGCTCGCGCCATCCATCGTCAACGTGTCCGTCACCTCACCCTGCCGGTGGAGGTCGGCGACACGGCGTCTTGCACATCCGCGCCCGTCGCCATCATCGAGGAGAAGTAGAACACGAGAGGCTGCCGCAGCTTGGATCCCATGAAAGCCATCGCCGAGGCGACGCCGGTGTCTTGCCCGGTCGCAGGCCATCGTAGTCCCCTTCCCCTCCGGCTGAAGCACATCACTGGGATTACCGGCGAGAAGACGTGACCTCGGTCCGGCCAAAAATGGGAAATCGACGGACGCGACCACGCGGCGAGTAACGTCGCGGTCACCGCGCGCGCAAAGGCGTGGGCGGCGAGTGCGCTAGCGAACAGTGACGCGGTGACCGGTGAGAGGGACGAGAGAGCCTTGCCTGTCACCCGTCGCAGCCAGGCCGGGCCTCGCTGGATAGCTCAGCTCAGGTCAGGTCGGCCGCGACGTAGACGACAGCCGATGATCGATACCAGGGATGAATCGATCGAGCATAGAAACTCCAGCCCCACGCAGAGAAGTTTACAAGCAAGTAAGCAGCGGTAGGGGCACACGGGCGATGATCGTGCCTGTCAGTATCACAGCGGTTCCCGTGTCCACTTGACGCTACACTGCAGCAGATGCTCCAACAATAATGCTTCTATCTACGAAGAATGTTCTTGTCAGCAAGTAGATACTTAGTGGAACGTCCATTTACTACCATCGACTGGCGTGGCATTTCAGATGCCTTTTTCTTGTTTATAATTCGAATTTGAAGATGTTTTGCCTTTTGCGACGTGTGTGTGTTGTATGCTCGCTTGATCTGTGAGCTTCAGCTGACGAATAGCCCGTCCTCTTTTCCACTACAAAATCAGTGGATGATGCATGGCCCCTCTTCCATTTCCTTACCGGTCCACCCCACGTATATCTGATTTGGAATCGAATCCTTGGTGAAACTCCGCTTGCTCCCAGGAATAAAAAGCCCCAGATCCTCTTCTCCACCGAGACCTTGTAGAACCTAGATTTCTCTACTTACAGCGTGTTGTACGGTCAGCTGAAACAGAGCCAGGGACAAGTCTCCTTCAGAAAGCACTATGTAGAACTGTTGCAGTGTGTGTGTGTTTCAAGGTCAGCTGGAACAGAGCAGGCCTGGGACAAGTCGCCTTGAGAAAGTGCTAGGCAGAACCCCATGCTTTGGTCAAGAGGGAACGGCAAGCAAGCAAGCTACTGACGCATACCACAGGTACCCGTCCTTCTCTCCCAAGATCAGCTTAGAATCGCACCATAAGTAATAAGTTTATCTACGGATATAGACAGCACAGTACGTGCCATTGAGCGATCTGATCGACCAGGAGCTACAGTACCACTGAAACCTACTACAGCAAAAAGTTTAAGAGGCCAATAGACAGACAGTCTTGCTAAACCTTAGTCGACTGAGACTTAACAAAGTCATAGTCGATGCTATATCGGTAAGATATTACACTGAGATCCGCGCAAAATTTATTTTTAATTTTTTCGTTTTTCCTCTTAAATGTTATACCACTTGACTGAGACTTGATTAAATCTTAGTCGACTGAGATCTAGCCACACCCATTGACAGTTGGTTAGTTCGTTACTCATCGATGAGTTTGCACCTTGACGTAAAGGCCAACTAACTGCGCCTGAAGTGAATCGTATATATCTCGTGATAATTAACGGTATGATGATGATGCGACATGCGATTCTATAAAATCATAGTGGACTCTGTCTGGAGATCGCGAGGTGGTTCTGTTCTGGACTGGCCTTTCTTGTGTCTGATGCTGCTTTGAGCAGGTGCGCAGAGGCTGACTAACCTGTAAAAGTCTGTAAGCACGCACGCACATCTCGAAGCAAAAAATATATTCAGTCGAGATCGCCCTGCGCGTACAACCTAGCGAAGCAAGCAACTAGTAAACCATTTGTTTTACGGGCTCCACATGCACGATAATAAACTTTATTAAGATGAATCAACTGCAATGTTTAACGGGCTCCACATGCAGAGATATCTTACTTTAACTGAAGAAAAATCTCGATGGACAGATGGATGGAGTGGACAGCTCGATCATGCCACATGCTGCATCTTCTGGTCGCGTAAAGTTACTTTATTTCCAGGAGGCAATGGCATGTGTAATCGTGTGCATAAACAAAAGATGAATTTGCCTTTGCGAGATCGATGAGGCATCTGGCATCATCGTCTGCGAGAAGGTAGTTCTTTTTTTTTTCCAACCGGGCTCTCACCTCTTTCCATTAATTTCTCAATCAACGAAAATATATCAGTCTAAATCCAAGTTTTGTCAATTAACCACTAACCAACAAAAGGAAACTAGACCGAACTGAGGAATGCAAAAGGAGACTGAAAGGGCAAGAGCGAGCTGGTGCACCACCAGGAAACCCACTGCATGATGATCCTAGAGCGGACCACCCGCTGTGGGGCGAAAACCTGATGGCACTCACAAGCAACTGCCCAACGACTAAGAGTTCTACGATAAGACTACTGGATAATAGGATTTGCCGCAGCAAAATACTACCAAAAGACATCATAACCAGCGGGCATCAGACCCCAGTGGTAGGCCAACTCAGAGAAACACCAACGGAGTTCAACTAGCCAATCTGGATCCCATCCTTGTCGCCGAGAAGGAGTCTGCCACGGGGAAAGGATCTATCCGCCAAAGCAGCAGCCGCGTGAGCCAATCTCTTCACACCAGTCTGGAGCTTCACCTTGTCATCTTCTTTAAGTAAACCTGCCCAATATAGCATAAAAGAACATGCAGTGAAAACAGCCTCCAGTGGAGTGCGAGCAATATGTTTATCAAAAGTGACTTTATTTCGAAGGTTCCATATCCCCCAACAAACAGCAGCAATAATCATCATATAAAAGTGTTCCCCTCCTGGAAAAAACCTATACAGCCACGCCCAACTTTGCCAAAGCGAACGGGGGCAGCAAGATGCTCCTCCCGTCATTCCCAGCACGCCCCAAACCGTGCGGGCAAGTGGGCAATTAAAGAATAGATGGTTTGCTGTTTCAATATTTGTACAAAAGGAACAAGTAGGATCCCCAGGCCACTTCCTAGCCCGCATATTGTCTCTTGTAAGCACAACATTTTGGAAAAGCTGCCACAAAAAAAACTTAATTTTTAGGGGGATAAGGGCCTTCCACACCCATTTATAATTGGGGCCAGATAGGTTCCTTTCCAGCCACTCATAAACTGACTTAGTAGTAAATTTTCCATTACTATTAAATTTCCAAGAGATAGTGTCTGACGAGCTATTCAGGGACAGTTGCCTGGCTTTCTCAACCATCCAAGCCCATTGGTCATTCAGCTCTCCAAACAGTCTGCGTCTAAAGCCCAGATTACAATCGTTTGCAACCCAGGAGGCAACAGTGCTCTCTTGATCATGGCAAATATTAAAAAGATCTGGGAAGCGCTCACATAGAGCTGTATCATCCATCCAAGGATCGTGCCAGACTCTTGTCAAGTTACCACTATTGATATTAACTTTTCTACCAGCCATGTAAGTGTCTTTAACTTTCATGATAGCTTTCCAGCTCGGAGAATCCGAGAAACGGGTCTGTATATCAGCTATTGTTTTGTTTCTAAAATATCTGGCCCTCACAATACGCTGCCATAGGCCATCACCCGTTTCGAGTTTCCACCACCATTTAACAAGCAGACTAATGTTCTGCTTATGAAGATCCTTGATCCCCAAACCCCCAATTTTCTTAGAGCGACATACTCTATCCCACTTCACCATATGGTATCCATGTTTCTTATTCTTTTTTCTCCAGAAAAATCGTCTGCGATGTTTATTCATTTTTTCAATAAAGGTTTTATTGAAAAGAAACATCGACATAAGATAAGATGGAATCCCATCCAGGCTGGACCCCAACAAAGTAAGTCTGGCTCCTGATGATGCTGCATACGCAATCCAGGCATCCAATTTTTTAATCATCTTCCCTTCCAGAAAATCCAAATCTATGTTCTTAAGAGTAGAATATGTAACAGGGACACCCAAATATCTCATGGGCAGGGTGCCCACTTGACAATTAAACATGTCCGCATAAACTGAGTCAGTCTCGTTATCACCTCCAATAATAAAAATCTCACTTTTGTCAAAATTGATTTTCAAACCTGACATGAGCTCAAATAGATACAGTAAAAGTTTGACATTGATAGCTTTATCAATATCATGTTCAAAACAAACCACTGTATCATCCGCATATTGGAGGATACCAACACCTCCCTCAATAAGGTCAGCAGCTAAACCCTTAATGAGGCCGTTTTTTGTGTGCTGAGAGCACCATTTTGGTCAGGCATTCAGCCGCCATGTTGAATAGAAAGGGGGAATGAGGGTCACCCTGCCGTACCCCCTTAGCACTTTGTATATATGGGCCGATCTCATCGTTAATCTTGACACTCACTGTGCCGTTCTTAAGGATTTGAGCAACCCACCCGCACCACTTAGAATTAAACCCACGTTTCTTATGACAGTCAAGCAAAAAATCCCAATTTACTTTGTCATAGGCCTTTTCAAATTCAAGTTTAAGGACCACACCCACTTGCTTTTTGATATGAGTATAATGCAATATTTCTTGTAAGGAGAGAATACCATCAACAATGTGTCTCCCTTTAATAAACGCATTTTGCTGGACACTAAACAACTTATAGGCATATTTGCTCACTCTAATATCCATAGCTTTAGTGATAAGTTTATAGGGGCAACGAAGTAAGCAAATAGGCCTATATTGCTGGATTCTTGTAGCATCTGCCGATTTGGGTAAAAGAGTTATAATGCCATAGTTTAGGCGTTGTACATCTAACTTGCCTTCATAGAACCACTCGAAAAGACAGAAAAGGTCGTGGGCAACCACCTCCCAGCAATGTTGATAGAATTCAATAGGGATATCATCTGGACCAGGGGCACGATTGGACCTCATATCAAAAAGGGCTTTTTTAATCTCCTCAAGAGAAAAAGGTCGAGTTAAGTCTTCATTATCAGCATATGTCATCCTCTCTTCCTGTGACCATAAGTCTGCATCAATTTGGCAAAGGTTACCCGGAGCCGGCCCAAAAAGTGTTTTGTAATATTCTGTGGCATGGGACAACAGGTTTTTGGTCCGTTCTATAGTCACCGATCCGCATTCAAGGGATTTCATGGAATTTTTCCTGCGACGTCCATTAGCTACTTTATGAAAGAAGTCAGTGTTATTGTCTCCTTTCAACAACCATCTCTCGTTAGAAAGTTGATGCCAATGAAGCTCTTCTTCTACATACATCTCATTGAGCTCTACTAGGATATCGAGCTTCCTAGTATAAGCCTCCCCGCACAGCCCAGTGGACTCCTCAATCGCCTCCAATTCTTGCAATTCTAGTTTAATAAGTCTCTTCTTAATCTTATTGTGCCCAAACACATTGGACCCCCAACCTTTGAAGAATTTCTTACACCTCTTCAGTTTAAAGTTTAGGACATCAATGGGATTGATAGTATACACTGGCCTAGCCCAAATATTAGCCACTAATGGAAGGAACTCTGGATTATTAATCCAAGCATTATCAAATTTAAAGCACCTATTCCCTGGTGCTCTAGATGAGGCGACCCCACCATCCAATAGTAGAGGATTGTGGTCAGATAATTCCTTAACTTGCTTGCTCACCGAAGCGAGAGGAAATAAATCTTCCCACTCTGGAGACATTAGTACTCTATCCAATTTTTCAAGGGTGGGGTTTTCCTGCTTATTGGACCACGTATAGCATCCCCCAGCCATGTGAATTTCTCTTAACCCCAGCAGGTGGATAACAGAGTTAAAAACATCTGAAAAATGAGATAGGGGTGTTTTTTTGTTTTCCTCACCACTGTGGCGAATAATATTGAAGTCCCCCCCACCAAATATGGCCTATTGATATTGTGACACAAGGAGGATAGTTCTGCGATGAATTCAGGTTTATGCTCATCGTGAGCAGCACCATATACTACTAAGAGAGACCAACTACATTTCTTGTTTTTATCAAACAAGTCCATTTGCAGGATGTACTGTCCTTGTTTAGAACCAAGAACATCAAATTTATCTTTACTGAGGCCACACAAAATACCTCCCGACTTCCCCCTCGAGGGAACCCATTCCCAATGAAATTTCTGATATGGGTCTATTTTCCTAAAAAAGGAAAGTTTATAGGATTCCTTCATGGTCTCTTGTAATCCAATAAAATCTGCCTCATTGGCACATATCATATCCGAGAGGTAAGTAGACATGCCCTTCTTACTTGCCCCCCTGCAATTCCAAAAGATGCCTTTCATTTATATCGCTCAGGCTTATTCATCACTCTGGGGGATCTGCCAGGATCCACGGCAGCCTTACCCTCTTCTTTTTTCTTTTGACTTCTCGTCATAGGCCTAGCAGATCCAATGGGGGATACAATAACACCCGATCGTCTGCGTTTCTCTCTCCTTTTCCTTTGTTTTGATTGAACAAGAATAAATGGTTCCTCTACACTACTATTATCATCATCCCAGGTTAAGGGTAAAGGGATATCATTACCCAAACCATCATTAATAGTGATACTAGTTTTTTTTTGCATCATTGTTTTTATCATTTAAAAGACTTCTAGAATGCTCTAGTTCACGAAGAACATCTATAGTAGAGAAATCATCATCAGAGATTTTAACCCCCATAAGAGTAGTGCGTAAAATAATGGCATTGTCAGATAGAGCAGAGAATTGGTTTTTAGAGTTGGGTATTTTCATACCTTCAACGTTTCGCTTCTTTCTGTTGATGGCCACTTCCTCCACTCTCCCCAATTTCTGCATTTGCCTGCGTGGAGCTTTTTCCTCATGAAACATAGAATCATGGATAGGGGACCCCGATGGAGATTCGCTAGTATAAGTGCTGCATTTCTCTCCCTCTTCTGTGGAACCCTCTTCAAGGGGCACAATATGAGGTAGGGAGGGCCAAACCACATAGTCTGACAAGGAAGGAAACATGCTCCCGTGAGTATTTTCATCATGACAGAGGTATAATGGTGAGGGAGGAATAGGAGTAATAATCCCCCACGCACCTTTCTGATTATTGCTCTCAGAAGTGGGAGACCCACCCGTTTTCTCCACCTCCAGCACCTCAAAATTTTCCCCATAGGATGTATTGCCAGTCTGAGAACCATAGTTATTTTTTCCCCATCTTCATGCTCTCTAGTCATGGTTTCAATCAGCAATTCAGTGTGGTTTCCCTCCTCACTGTCCTCCTCTTCTTCACTTTCAGCAACAGCAGCAAGTCGCTGCGTCCCTTTTTCATAATTTTGGGATGAGTAATTACCAACCACAGATGCACTAGTTTCTCCTTGCCCAACAGAAGAGGAAGGAAATAAGTCTATCCTTGCTTTCTTGGGGAAAGAAGGGGATGTGCTACTGTCTACAGCAATAGAAGATTGGCTCTTATCTGCTCCCACTGTCACAATTTTTTCAACTTCGTAAAAGAAGTCATAATATTGCTCACCCAACATTCCTTCAGCTGAGGGAGGTATTTTCCTCACCTCCATGCACCCCAGCAAGGCTCTAGCATATTCAGGTTTGTGGATCGTGGCCTCATCCACTTCCAATGTTATCCCCACCAGCCCTCCGACATATGCAATATGTTCAGCACATCTTTTTTCAATAGGAATGTTACGAATCTTCACCCATGCTTTTTCCATGACCCCTTTGGCCCCTGTCAAAGCAGACCAAGGAGTAATGCAAACCACAATAGCTCCCTCCTTCAGAGGCATACGCTTCCCATAGCAGCAAGCTCTCTCCACTTCGCTAGCATTTGGAAAGCGCATGACAAACTGAGTAGGGCTAATAGAACGAGCCGTGCAACGCCATTTTTTCTTTCCAGGTTTTCGGGCAAAAATGGCATTAAATTCTTGTTCTATCTCTTTTACTGAGGCACATCCTTCCACAACAGTAATCATCACATTGTTTGTTTTTTCAGAATTTTGCCTAGATGCACACAGATCAGGGATATAGAAAAAGCCTTGTCCCGGAGATTGAAATCCACACAACGATGGAACACATTCCCAGGGCCTCAAAGTCTGACACAATTGAGCCATATGACCTAATTTGTTGCATTTTTCACACCGAATAGTAGGGCAGCGAGGAGCGAAGTGACCTGGGAGGTTGCAGTTGATGCAGAGTTCGCTGGTGTTCGACGTTGGTGCAGATGGTGGGGGTGGCGGCGCCGTTTTGGTGGTCACCACCGTCTCCTTGGCCGCCCCGCTCATCACGCTCGCAGCCGCCTCCCATCTGTCCCCGACTTCACCTCCTCCAGATCTCGGGGCCCCAGACGCTGCCGGTGGTGGATCTGGTCGCTGCCAAACCATATTGCGAGTTTGATTTGGTAGCGGTGCCTTGTGCCCGCCATTGAAGCCGCCTCACGCCGTGTTGTCGTGCCATCCTCCGGATCTTCCTCCACCTCGATCTCCCATCGCCGCGCTTGACGAGCCTCCCGCCCGCTCCGCCGCAACAACTTGAGCGAAGGAGCGCCCATCGCCGTCGACCTTGCCGCGCCACCAGCCGAAGGAATCGCTCGGGGAGTGGATCTGAGGACAAACCCTAGCTCTCCCCCACAGGTGCTCGAAGAGCGGGGCGAGATGTGTGTCTCGTGCGCTCGCTGTGGTGGGGTGGGGAGGAGATGTGGTTCCCCCCGCCTCGCACGCCCAAGAAAATTCCACGCCCGGGGCGCAGCTGGGGCCCTCCTGGCAGTCGGTGCTCACACGCCGCCCATCCGCCATTGGCGGGCAGTGGGTGGGGCTCAAGTCTGCCTCGTCACGGTTCGGCTCACTCGCCCGGTGAACCGCACTTCTCCCGTGAACTGCGCCATGAACCGGACCGCACGCCGCTGTTGCTGACGACGACCACGTCGCCGGTAACCGCTCCCGAATCTTCGCGAAGTGACATGGCAGCGAGATGACGTCACCAATGTCGATGTGCTCCCCCGCACGTAGGAACCGTGCGTCGACCGTAACCCCGCGCCCATCGATCAGGACGATCCTGAGGGCCTCTCGCCGCAGCACCAGTACGCCGTCGTGGAACGAGAGAGACCGCGACTGCAGATCGGCGACGAAGGAGACGTGCCATCGCACGTCAGGCGTGTCGCATGGTGTCGCCATCCTCTCCCGGGCTACCGTCATCTTTCTCTCAAACAGACTTATCCTCATCCTCCTTTAACTCAAGAGAGGAAAAGGTAGTTCTTTTTTTTGGGGCTCGAAACGGACCATAAACTTTGTCTCATTCATAACTCAAGAGAGGAGAAGATAGTTACACAACCCTTATTGCATGAAACCATTAGTCTACCACTATGATACGACTCAAAAAATTTCAACCGCAATAACCCAAAGTCTCACTTCCCTATTGATGCCGTTGAAGATGATCAGAGGTGGGGTTGATTTGTCGCCCAATACCAGCACGTTCTTCTCATTCCAAATAGACCATCCAACGAGCATGGTGAGGGAGGCATCAGTACTCCTATTGGGAATGTTGTCGCTTGACATGTTGCTCTACCATTACTTGAGCGAGTGCTCCGCCATCCAAGATGATGTGTCAATAGCATGGAGCCCCAAACATTCTCTGATCAAGTTCCAAATCCGGACAAGGAAGCGGCATTTGACGAAAAGACGCGCACCACTTTCTTGCACTTGTTGGCAAAGCGGACATAAGCCAGAGTTTTGGCAACCACGTCTGGCTAATCGACTAGACGTGCAAATACGGTCTTTGGTAGCGAGCCAAGCAAAGGATTTTGCTTTAGGAAGAGCCCAAGGAGCCCAAATGGTGCACCGGAGGGTTGTGCTAGTTCACCCAATGAATTGTGTTTTATAGGCCGAAGCCGAAGAGTAGTGACCACTCACCGTGTGATTCCAAATAGTGTTATCCTGCTCATCTCCCTTAGTTGGACCTCATGAAGGCACGTCCAGTGTTTCACAAATTCCCCAAAATGCTCAATGGAAGTGAATTTCGTAAGGATGATCTTTGTAATCCAAGCGTTCTCCATCAATGCTTCTTTCACTTTCCAATTTTTTTTCGTGAAGAGGCCATGTAAACTATGGGTGTGAAGTCCATTGGTTTATTGCCAAGGGGAGTCCAAAAAGGGGACGCGATCATCGTTTCGGATGGTCATGGCAACATATGCGTAGAAGAGATCGAATCCAACTTATCACATGGGTTTCCCATCCCCACCCAAAGCTTGGTATGCTCTTTCCATTCGTACCATAGCCAATGCAAGCGCAAAACACACACGGAATTCTTGAGGTGAAGTACCCCAAAGTCTCCAAGATCCTTCAACCAGCAGACGGTGGCCCAATTAACTTTGCACTTGGCTCTTGTAACCTTGTCGGTCCCTGCCGAAAAAAGGCCCTCTAAATCTTATTGATGCTCTGGATAACGGGCGGTGGAATAATGAGGGGTGTTCCATGGTAGATCACTTACGAGGTGAGTACCGCTTTGACAAGGGTGCCCCGGCCAGTGGTGGTAACATTTTGGTTGTCCCAAGGGACAAGCTTGGCAGCCACTTTGTCTTTTAGGAATTGAAGGTCGGCCCTCTTGAGTTGCCAAATTGATAGGGAAACACGAGCCACAAGTTTGTGGAGGATGCCCTCGAGGTTACAGTTTGAACATCGAATGGGAACAAAAGACCTTTTTTGGAAGTTGGTTTCCAATCCTGTCACCTCACCAAAATAGCCTCAAAATGCAAGAAATTTTTTCTATCTTTCTTTATGGCCCCCAAGAAAACCACCACATTGTTGACATAGAGAGAAATACTGCAAGAGGCTCCATACCTCTTATCTTGTGCAGCAAGCCATGTCTTGTGGAAATGTCGTAGCGGATCAATGACAATGATGAATAGGAGGGGGAGAGGGGGTCCCCTTGACAAATTTACCTTTTATTTTCCATGGCCAGTATTGTCATAGCAAATTTACTTTCATCACTCATTGCAATTTTTGCTTTTAATGGATCATGGTAAATTTACTTTCATCTCTCATGGCAGTTATTATTAAACAATAGTATATGTTACGCTTTTTGTGTTCCGCAACATGATCGCAATCTTACCTTTTTTGTGTCTTCATTAATATAGTAAAAATACCTTGCAAATTTAATCCACATTTTTGCCAGAATGTATAGATGCAAATTGCCATGACTTTTCCTGTTGGGCCATCAATTTTTTTCTTTTTCATGGACCATGGTAACATTTGCTTTTAAATATGATGCCTAATTTATTATTTGGACCATGACAAGTTTTGTTTCAATCATGAAAATTTTTACTAACAATCCATGATATCTTGTTTTCTATTCTCTATCACGACAAATTTATTTTCCTTTATTTTTGGATGATGGCAATGTATTCCCAGTTTTTCATAGCATGCCAAATTTTATATTTTGCTCCATGGCACATTTCATTTTTTGAGCACCATAGAAAATTTAAACACACTATGGCAATTTTGTTATCATGACACTCTTTTAAAACCTTTTCCATCTTTTGATTTTTTGGATCATATCATGAAACAAAATGGCAACTTAGGTTAGAATGACAATTTATAAATTTTCATGCATGATTTTTTTTAGATTTTGTTTTCCCTATTTTAAGTGCTTTTTTTGCAAATACAGTTTTGAAGCCATTTTTCATCAGATCCATGCTAAATTTGATGGGAGTTTTACTATATAATCATTGGTATTTAATTTTAGCTATTTTAAAGTCATGTCCGAGTACTAGTTTTAAGCCTTTTTGTATTAGTAACATCAAAAACTGGGCTTTCTTTTTCAGGGGCCTATATATAGTGATGTTTGGGGGTCGCGGTGGAAGCTGATCAAAGCAATGCTTCCCATCTTTTTGGATCAAGGTGCTTTCAAAAATCATTATTGGTAATGTTCGTGCGTATGAAAGAGTGACAACATCGTTGCTCCAGTCCAATTGCTGCCTCTTTGCCGAAGTCTTTGTATTATTTCTTCTAGCAAAGATTGATACCGCGAAGAAGGTGTTTTCAAACGATTTCATTGTAATTCTTAGTCATAGGAGTTACTTTGTATTTTCTTAGATCTTAGATCCAAATCAATGTACCTATAATTGTAATTGAAGGTGTTATATGTGTTTCTAAAAAAAAGGAAACAATTTCGTTTACTCGAAAGATCGGTCCCCAAGGAACGATTTGTTCGATCTGGGAGCTCCCAAGATCAATCGTCAGCGCCATATTCGGCTCCTTTAATCCTTCATAGCTGACCAAGAAATACAATAAACTGATGAAGGATGTAGTAGAGAACCGGTATTTTTTTAGACGTTATGAGCAATGCAGTAAACAATCAGCAAAAAAATGCCTTGCACCCTAGAAGCCTCGCTTCTCAAAAGCCACAAGTTGCTTAGTCAAGCAAGGAAATCCAAGTGAACTATGAATACAGACCACCCTACTGAGATAACAATCACAATAGCAACAGTTTGGCTATTCTGAGAACCCAAAAGACCAACCATTACGCACCCACAACAGGTTAACCAAATTAAGAGTAATACTGCATATTAGTGCCGCTAAGCAGCAACGTTGCTAGGAGCTGCTAATATAGACCGAAGCTGTGGTAATGCAGCTTCTTGTTGATCTTGGCGGGCAGAAGCACGGTGCTAAGAGCTCTGCGAGTCACCAGGGCAGCTTTGAGTAGTTCCATAACCTGTTCAAAAATTAGCAACACCTAGAGCTGGTCAATCAAAGGCTAGTGAGTTTTATGATCTGTGAGGCAAAATGTGTATATTTTGACAGAAATAACAACCTGGGGTTTTGTAAGGGCGACTTCTTTCTCTACAAGGTCCTTTCTCTGAAGTTTGGCTTCAATAACAACTTGCAGAGTGCTTGCTAAGGACAGAGGAAGAACATGCAGATCATCAGTCACAATGAATTTCTGAGGTCCGTGCTTTACATATGCTCCTCCGTTGTCAGATCCTCCCTTTGGCGACTTTGCATCCAGCTCACAGAGGTTCGTGGTTTTTACACTTACGTTGCAATATTGATGATAACTTTTTTTGTACCAAAATTTCCCATGACAGTTGGAAGATTCGCAAAACCACGATCCTTGATACACTTCAAACAAGCATTGATCTCTTGATTATCTGGAGCTAGTTCTTGCACTTGAAGCATCGTGCTAGCGCCACAGCCAAAGAAGGGCGCCAACATTGGGGACAATAGCAAGTTCTGGCATTCTGGCCTCAAGCATCCTTGAGCACTTCCATCTATGCTAGTGTAAAGATTGTCAAAACATCCTTTCGATGCCGATTTCCCGTATCTTTTCACTATGGATCCTAGAGGTATGGTCAGTAATCCGAGGAGAAGATCCACAAAATCGCCGTTAACTTCGGCGTACAACACCTTGGAGTTGTTCTTTGTCTGGAGAACCCTTAGGCTGGCATTAACTAGTGAGTGCTCAGCCTCAGTATCTTCTTCTTTAGGATGCAAGTACTCAGGAAGCATATCCACTACTGAATCATCAGGCGCGACAGCGACGTCAAGATAGTGATCAGTTAACGGGTTCTGCGACGTTAATGACCTCCTGAGCAGGTCAATTATCTGTAGCAGATGTATCATATCAGTTAAATAGTGTATGTTGCATGATTCGGCATAATGCTCAAACTAAAAAGTTACTCCCTCTGTACAGTAATGTTGAACTACAAAAACGTTTTATATTAATGTACAGAGGTAATAGTTGAGAACTTGAGAGAGAAAAACCTTGTCAGAACTGAACCGGAGAATCCTCTGCTCAAGACTGGATGGATCTGGCACTTGAAACTCGTCCAAAAGGGTCAGCATGAGAGAAGTTGAGGCCGGTGCAACTCTGAGATCGTCGGTGACGATGAACTTCATGCCTCCTTTGACAAAACCGCCATCCTCAGGAGCACCAGCAGCAGCGGCATTACGACCATTCATCGGCCTCTCCCCGGCTAGCTTCGCCATGACCTTGCCGCAACGGCAGACGACGCCGGGGACGGAGCTGAAAGCAGTGACGCTGCAGCTCGTGTCACCGCAGACGTAAACCTCCCTGTGCTTGGTGTCGTCGACTCTGACCTTCAACTGGCAGCACTGCTTCGCTGCGGCGTTGATGGGCCTGAGCAGCATCGCCTTGCATGCCTCGGTCCTGAACAGGTCGGTGGAGAGCCCCTCGACGCTCCCGTACAGCTCGTCCAGGCATCCCACCTGAGACTGCCCGCCGAGGAGGCGGACGACGGTGCCGAGGGGCAGCGTGAGGAAGCCGAAGAGAACGTCGACGAACTCCTTGCCGGACTCCGCGAAGAGCACCCTGTTCCTCTCCTTGTCCACGAAAACCTTCACGTCGATCGTCGGTTCTACTCCAGTCGACATGGACATTGTCGAGGAGGTGAACGGGCGAGCGCGTATTGAGTGTGTCGTCTTGGATAAATACGGACGGAGCCGTGGGAAGGTCACCGGACGTTTTTTGGAGCTCAAACGACGGATAGCTCGGCGGCCTTTGGCCCAAGAGTCGATGTAGCAATTATATTTACCTCTTCGTTTTCCACAACGAGTTCTGTGTAGCGGTAGAGGGGTTCTCCACTTCTCCCTCTTTCATGGCACTGATCTGTGTTCTTAAAGTTTGAATATAGTCCCTCTGCCCATGGCTATTTTGTTTGGATTTGTACGGAAATCATAACAGGCGCCGCCAGCTAGGAGGCTGATGCGGGCGACCCCCCTTACTACCGATAGATCTGGCCGCACAGATCTCAGAGCAGGGTCGTTGCCATGTCAAATTTTGAACTAGGTCGCTATATACCATAAAACCCAGCGAACGCTTTACTTTTAAAATCAAACCCGTGCAACACACTGGCAGCAGTGCGAGTTTTGCACATGGTAGACCTGGTTTGAATTCCAAGCCCTCATTTCTTTTGCGACATTGCATTTTTTCCACATGGTAGACCTGGTTTGAAACTTTGAATCCCAAGCCCTCTTTTTTTTGCCACATGGCTTTTTTTCCGGAAAATTTGCCACGGCAGTTTTAACTTTTTTTTTGCGAAATATGTTACATGAAAACATGGCAGATTAACCCTGATGACATTTTTCTAGAAAAATTAGCATGACTGTTTAACCATGATGGCGTTATTATATTGAGAGTTGATATTTTCTTAAGAGATGACATTTTTTAATTAAGAGATGGCATTTCTTGTTTATTAAGAGATGGAATTTTTATATTAAGTGATGGCATTTTGTGTTTATTAAGAGATGCCATTTTTTTAGAAGATGATATTTTTCTATTAAGAGATGACATTTTTTGTTTACTAAGAGATGTCATTTTTTATTTTAGGAGATGACATTTTTATATAAAGAGACGACATTTTTATCTTAAGAGATAGCATTCATTATTATTAAGAGACGATATTTTTTATTTATGAGGTGGCATTTTTATTATTTAAGAGATGACATTTTTGGTTTTTTAGATGTATTTTTTTGTTTATTAAGAGATGGCACCTTTTTTATCATGGCATTTTTTATTTTGTGTTCACAGGCATTGTTTTGTTCATGGCATTTTTTTAATCCAGAAGACACACAGGCTGCTTTTCTGGCCCAGTATATGGTACGCTGGCTGGGCTCGATCGACATAAACTTTCACAGGGTGATCCTTCTGGTAGCGAACTAAAACGTTCGATGGGAAAGGAGGGACCGGGCGAACGATTCGATCGCCAGGACCAGCTCCGCTGGCGATCGATCGCCCGATATTAGCGTTATTATTTTATTGACATCTAGAATACCAAATCAGCATCATTAGATTCATCCTATTTTTTTTTCCTATAGCGTGTATTAACGGTGTAGAAGTTTCTAATCTGAGTTTATGTGCCATCGGCAAAACTTACAAACATTTTAGCTCACTGCGACATACTCCCTCGGTCCCAAAATAAGTGTCGGTGAGCAGTGACACCTATCTTGGGACAGAGTGAGTATATATGAACACAACCATTTGCTTTTTGTCCAGGCACATAAAGTTGTATCTTTCCAATCGCTCTGCTAGAACATCTTACATTACAGTCTTAGTCTTACACTATTTTCCATGATTTTTGGGAAGTTCTAATCCATCAAAATTTCAAACAGGTTATGTGGTTACTATTGATAGAAAACCTCCAAGCTACTTGATATTATAAATATAAATAATTTTCTCTACAAACTTGATTAAATTTTGACGTTCACAAAAATCAATATGCACTATATTATGGGATGGAGGGAATATTTTTTCATAGCAGCATTGTGTTTTTTAAGGTGTGCTCGTTCCTTCACAGTTGCCATGAGTTTGGTTGCCGAGAGGTCAAGGCAAATTCGTTACACGGGTTACTAGGTGTAGGGATGAAAATAGAGCAAAATCAAAGTGTTATCACTTTTTTTTTTGTAATTTTTTAGGGAAAAGCAAAACAGATGGAGAAACACTAAAAAAGTACAAAATTAAAAACTGATGAAAGTAAATACTCCCACCGTCTCAAAATATAAGACATTTTCTGACACTATCATAGTGTCAAAAGGCATCTTATATTTTGATACAGAAGGAGTATAGAGCAAATACGACGCGGACATGGTTACAAAATAAAAAATATGTCGGAACAAAGAAAACCCTTAAGTCGTACAGAAAAACATAACCAAACCAACGTACTTGTTCAATTATGACCCAACAACAAAGTAGCAATAAACTTTCAAAAAAAAAAAGTAGCAACAAGGTGTGCCGGTGAGTAGGCCTAGATGGTGGAGGTGTGTAGTTAGAGGGACAATGATAAATATAAGTACGTGCTGGGCTGAAGTGGGCTATACAATTTTGATTTTTATCGGGCAATGTTGTATGTACGGATAATTAAATTCCATTTTTGCAGGATTTCCACCAGAAAATGCAATTCCATTTATTTACGTTTATGTGAGAAAGTTTTTCATTACCGTTTTTCCTTTTTGGAAATTTGCATTTCATAATTGTACTTCATTTCTACAATTTCTGATAATAGATGGGAAGTTTCCGCTTTGTTTACATCTCTGGTTGCGTGTGTGGCTCCTTCATTCGTTTATTTCCTATTTTCTAAGAAGTGTAGTACTCAGAAGAAAACAATTATACGAAAATTCTAGTGGACAGGAATGTAGTATGATAACTCAAAAAGGCCCATTTGTTTGGTCTAATACTTGCAGGCCTGAGATAGAAGGAGGACTGGGAATTAAAGGTCTATTTGTACAAAATAAAAGCCTTCTCATGTCCTCCACCTAGATAATTTATATGAAATATGGAAGTACGATTTCTTGAGTTCTCAAGGCTAAATGTTTTCATGATAGTTCTTTCTACAAGCGAAAGGGAACCGTCCTCCTGCTTACGACATTTCAATCTTGAATACTAAAGATAAATCTAGTGCTAATTGCACTATCCAAATTGCTGACGACAACTCTAATATTTAGTATACCATGTGGTGTCCTTTTTGTGAACACATTCGTAGTCATCTTAACATCCAAGATCAAATTACTCGTATCCTAACACCACTTGGAACCTTTGGCTTCCCAATTGAAAATCTTGGAACTTGTCTCATTTCCATCTCGTTTTATCGGGCTAATAGTAATTTTCTTCTATTCCTATCTTTTTTGATTAATCATGATGACATAGTTGTTTCGAAACATCCACCCAATGTTATTTATTCATCGGGAAGTGTTTATCAAACTTTGACTTCTCTCTGGCTTGCACAAATCCAGCTGCCAATGTAGTTTTAAGGAATCACCAAGACCGTTACTTTGGCAGCCTAGAAGTGCAAGCATAAATCCGGCTGCCAATGTAGTTTTAAGGAATCGCCAAGAACACCACTTTGGCAGCCTAAAAGTGCAAGCACAAATTTGGCTGCCAATGTAGTTTTAAGGAATCACCCAGGGCCAAACTTGTTTCGAGTCTCTTAAGGAAGGTTATTACAACTGGAGGCATGACCCGTTCAAAACACAATGATGTTCATTGGAAAAGATGTAGCCAAATGGAAGATGACATACATATTTCCTTCTCTTTTCAATATGCAAAGATTTTTTTTCTATTTTATGTCTAAGGGTTGATGGACTTCTTCAACAAGGATGTACAACCATTCCAGATACGATGGATCGATTCCTCTGCACTTGTTATCAAGAGTGTACTCTAGAGTTTATTATTAAGGTTGGATGCTTTGGAAATACATAAACCATCCAAGCATAAAAATTCTTTGTGGGTCATACATGGAGCAAATGCATAGCAATTGAAGAACCAAACAAGCAACCTGAAAGACTTGCTGAGGGAAGACCCTCCTTATAAAATCGTGTATTCTAATGATAGGGCAAGGATCCTACAAGGGCCATGGAACACGCAAAGCTCTGCCATTTCTCCTCCTGCAAGTTCTACCAAGATTGCAAGACTTGGGTCTTCATGTGTGCACTTCGTCATCTTGAACACTCAACAACTTCTTGTGCAGGCACTCACTCATGGAAACTCTCTGTTTAGGCATGAGCTCTTGCTTTGGATCTTGCGTCCATGGTTGCCTCCAAGCTCTGGCTTCATCAACATGCAAATTACTCGGCATATAAGGAAACTCTTGCCATGGTGGCATCGACCAGAAAACCAAAAGAAAAGCCGGGACATTGGAGTATCATACCAAGTTTAGAGAGGCTCCTTTTGAGAACTGAAGGGGTTGACAATTGGGATTACACAATCAAAAGAGAAAGAAATAGGAATGCCCATAGATAAGCTTAAGATGCTATCTATTCAACTCCTCAACACACTTGCATGTACACTCGTAGTGAAGCTCACTCTTTAGCCTATTGCCGAACTAAGGCTGCTCTATGTAATCCAATTACGCACAATGTTAATGTTTTGGTAGTGACTTGTCTTTTATAAATGAAATCTAGAGTTTACACACAAAATAGACAGACTAGTAAAGAGCAACACACCATAAAAAACCATACAAGACGGTGATTCCAGTTTTTTCTGGTCAAACCACCAGTCCGGTCAGGTTTAAAACTATGATTTTGTTTACTTTAAGGTAAGCTTTCGTCCCTCACAAAGAAAGGACAAACAAAAGAGTTAGCCCGTTTCTACTCCATTCCAACTCGACCCAAAAACATCATGGGCCATTTCCATTGTTCATGGACCAACGATGTAGACTAGGAAAACAAACAGCCGCATGCCATATTTTTTCTCATTGGCTTTGATGTGTACCATTTTATGCTCATTTTTCGTTTGAAACTTTTTTTACTCGAAAAAATTTAGTTTTGTTCCAATAGATCAACATATTTTCTCCTTGCCAAATTATAGTGATTTTTAGTTTAAACTCACATACCTAGGACGGAGCAATTATGTTGGATTGTTTATGTTTCATGCATTGGCTCATGGAGCCGTTGGTCATAAGTACTGTTGCATGTATTGGCTTGTTGTGACTCTATTTCTTAAAACCGAAAATGATGTTCTAATCACAAGCTCACATGAGCTCAGGTGAACAATAAAAAAATTAAAAAAATTCCAAGTTTTTTTTGTATGGAACTTTGACAAATGTTCTGATAACCTGCAAAATTTCATCGTCAGATGACATTCATGTAAAATGTGGCAAAAAAAAACAAATTGATGCTCCAAAATGCGTTTGAAAATAAGATTTTGGAGCATCGATTTTTTTGCCACATTTTATACCAATGTCATATGGTTATGAATTTTTTTGCAAGCTATCAAACATTTGTTAAAGTTTTACGCAAAAAAATTCAGAAATTTTTAATTATTTTTGATTTTACTGTTCACCCAAGCCCATGTTAGCCCGGGATTAGAACAACTGCGTCCAAACTCTTAAAACAAAACTATAATATCAAGAAACATAAAAAAGTTAATAAGATGCACTATAAATTTTAACGATGGAGTAACTGAAAAATATGTAGACACCATAGAATTCTGAGCAAGCGCATACCTGATTATTTTTCCCGATTTTTTCACTTCATTTGTCAGTTTTGGTAGTTTAATTCTTATTTAAAAAAATCATGAATATGATTTTTTTACACAAATTTCAAGAAAACAATTGAAAGTCTTAAAAAAGTTATCCCGAATTTTGAAAATTGTTCATCAATTTGCGAAAACATATGCAAACTTAAAAAATGTTCGTGAATTCACGAAGTATTCGTGAGTTTAATAAGTGTTACGAATTTGAAAAACTGTTTGTGAATTATAAAAAATTCACAAATTTGGAAAATGTTCATGAATTTGATTTTTACATAAATTTATAAATGTTCACAAAATTTCAAAATGTTTATGAAATTGAAAAAGATAAAAAGTAAAAGGAAAGACGAAAAAGAAACCACTAGAAAACAAGAAAACCGCTTCTAAAACCAGTGTAAAACCACCGCTTGTTGCATCTCTCACTCTCTCTTTGCATAGCTGGGCCTCGGCGCATTTCTGACCTAGCGTGGTGATCACCCGATATGTGTTGCTATACAAATGAGTTGAGTGTTCCTAAAAAAACTATCAGTTGAGTGATTCTAAAAAAAAACATATCGATTGCGATGTAGTACATCTGCCCTAACTAGTTTTTACGAGTTAGGAACGAGATATGCTCTTTATGTAGATCGCCGATTTTTGTGTTGTTGTATATACAAAAATAAAGAGAGAGAAGTTCCTTTCCTTGACGGAAGTTGCAGAGAGTGAAGAAACCTGCGGCCAGAGCACTGGACATTGGACCCTGCAATCCATGTGAAACGTTGCAATAAGCCTCTCTTCTACCTTATTGTCTACTAAAACAGGATCTTGCCAATTCTATTCTGCAGCATACTGAGCTAATACGTACTCTTTCTGTCCGAAAAAGGTTGTCCCTCAAATGGATGTATCTAGCATCAAGTTATTGTTAGATACATCCATTTGAGAGACAAGATTGTGACAAGTTTTTTCGGACGACGGGAGTACCAAGGTGTATTTGTAGCATAACTGTCAGTATTCTTCTAGGCCGCGTATGACAAGTTTGTAAAAAAGTTCACATGTATAAAAAGCTTACATCAGTAGTTTACCTTCACACAACACACACTTTATCATTTCATTCCGGTGCAAAGTTAGCAACAAGCGGGATGAGGAGCAAAAACAAACGAGTCATCGACGAATTAGGAGGTGACAAAAAAAATTCCAGTGAGACTTTGAATACTGCTCATCCTGGTGAGATGACAGTCACAATAGCAATAATTAACGGACTCTTTCTGAACACTAGAAAGAGCATTACACGCAACAGCTTGCAAGGTAGTACCAACCAAATGAAATGAAGAGCAAATACTACTGCATAACATAACACGATTAAACAGCATCAGGAGCACCATAAGTTGCAGCGGCATCGGCGGTGTCGTCGTCGACGCTCCCGACATGGGCGAGCAGCGCCCAGAGGAGCGTTACCAGCTCCCCGCCCCGGGCGACGGCCTCTGCGTGGTCGTCGATGTTGTCGCAAGCAGCGGCGACGGAGACGAGTGTGTCCGACCAGAATTCGGCGAGGGTCTTCCATGCCACCTCTTCTCCTGCCGGCAGCTCCGCCAGCAGCCGCCCGAGCTCCGCGCCATCCTTGAGCACACGGTGCTTAGACTGCTCGCTCAACAGCTTGAGCAGCTGCTGATCCTCTACTTCGGGCGTTGCCGTCGACACCCGACCACCGCCGTCCCGGAGGACGCGCGCGGCGTCCTTCTTGACGGCCTTGTACAGGCTCCTGCACCACGCGGCGTCGTCCGGGAGTAGCTCGGGACAGTAGGCCACCAGGTAGGCGCAATACTGCGATATATGAGTAGCGGCAATCTCATGGTTGGAGAGAGGTTTGTTTTTCCGTCGTGATCTCACTTGAAGGATACTTGTGGCGACGTGACACACGAGCATGGCATCAGCAACTCCCTTGGGTGCCTGGAATGTCCAAAGAAGCTCGTTGTTGTTGACTCGTAGTTGTAGAGGCGTCACGCTGTTGCTTCGGAGCCTGCTTATTCTTGGATCGAACCTTCTCACCGCACTGACGACGGCAGTCTTCACTGCTTTCGGCACCTTCTTCTTCTCGTCGGGCCGATGAAGGAGACGCCGAAGAAGAGCCACTGGCTTTCTCCTTTGGTGGAGCAGCAGCACGGAGCATTGGTTCATCTCGTCCACCCAGTGCTCGATGAGGTTGCATCTGGTGCGTAGCACATAGCCAACACATTTACGAATCGTCGGAGATTTTTGCCAACAAGTATTCCTTGTGTAGCCGCAGATCAGGGCCACTTTGGCCCAACTGGAGCAGATGTAAGAAGCGATCTCCCTCGCTTCAACCAGCAAAACTAGCATAACAAGTATATACACTTCCACGGCATCAAACCACACTGTTCCAAAATCAACCTCAGTATATACACTCCCCCTCTGAGTCGGATCTGGTTGATTGCAGTGCACAGGAGAACAACTAATCTGCTCAGTATAAAACCCTTGAACCAGAACTGTACGAGTGGAACCCACCAAAAATATGATCAAAAATAAGCAGTAGCCGATGCTTGAGAGTGAAATAGATACGCTCAACATGGGAAGGAAACTCTGTGAATATGAGACTGGTAGGGATGTATAATAATAATCATGAAGAAATGAAAGCTCATGGGCGATCACCCCAAGTACCCTTTCATCATCACTATCCTGAAGCAACATATGCCGCATAAAGTTGCCGACTTTCATAAACCCAGCCTCACTGACTGTGTACCTTGCAAATCGACACCGCAACAGCTTGAACAATGCAAATGAAAGGCACAAATCCTTGTGCTGCGCTGCTGGCTCCGGAAGCACTGTGTCATCCAACTCCCAAACTCGATCGATGGTCACTAAGCCATCATTGTTCATCCCTGTCAAGCTGTAACCATGAGGTTGTTTTTCTACCAAAACAGTGCCCTCTCTCATGACTATAAGTGGAGGAGGTACATAGTGACTTGCTAGCTCAGCATGATGAGCTCCATATTGTAGTTGCTCCATGTATCCAACAATGAGACGAGGATTGCGTCCAAGTGCTAATGATTGCGTGGCCTTGTACCATGCATAGTACTTGAAAAGCAATTTGGCCAAGATAAGAGCATATGGTAGTCCCAATAAGAGATATAGCTCCTGACTAAGCATAGTATCTCGAGACCATTTGACATATCCAGATGGTTGTAGACCTGATTCCAAAACGATGTAGGCAAGGTAGGAGGTCCACATTGCTTGAACAAGCTGCACTGCAGGGGGTGCCATGCTTCGACCTTCTCTTGAATCACCGTCCACTGTTGCAGTGGCATTGGTACCTATGATTTGAACAAGACCAATCCACAACATGACCATGCCTACGTAGTCGGCGCTTCACAAGTTGCTGTTACGACTCGGTCTTGTTCTGTGTAAATGGTGAAGGTGTAAGGATTTTCTAAGGTGGAGACGAGATAAGAGAGGATGGGTAGGAACAGGGTGGTGGCTCCTAGGTAGAGGAAACGGATCAAAGGATGGTGGCGATAGCGACGCCCGTAGGAGCCTATCCCAGCTATGACTCCCATCAAAATAGTGTTCGCCACTAGGAGAGTGTTGACACGGAACAACAACCCTCCCACATGTTTGGAGAAGAAAGCTATTTCATCATTGGAGCACTCTTGGGTAGAATTTCCACCCATGATATGTATTGACCTGGTTGTCAAATTTGAACATTAGTATACAATTTGTTTGTTGGGGCAATTGTCTATATACAATTGCAAAGATGCACATCACTATGACCACGCTCGACTGGTTTGCACATCAGTAAAATAATGCTCGACTGGTTTGACCTTAGAATCTTAGATAAATGAATGAGAATGACTATACCATCCTTTCAACGAATATTATATTGCAGAGTACTCCCTCCGTCCTTTAAAAAGTGTACTTCCAACTTTGTTGGAGGGTCAAACTATCTCATAGTTTGACCGAGTTTTTGCAAAAATATATCAATATTTATGAAATCAAATGGGTATATGATGAAAATATACTTTATCATGAATCTAGTGCTACTAGTTTGATGTCATAAATGTTGATGTATTAATGTGTAAATACGGTCAAACATAAAAATGTTTGACTTTCCACTCTTCAAAGGACGGAGGGAGTACTCCGTAACAACGAAAAGCCCAATTGGAACACTTGCAAATTCTGCTTATAAGTAGACAAATAAACAAGAGGTGATTAAGATTTACCTCACACAGTTGCTCCTGGTGGCTCCTGCTGCCTGGGATGGTGTTGCTGCATGTGTCTCGAGAATAGATAGCCTGATCGCACAAGCGGTGCCTGTGCGTGCTGTTTGGATGATAATATATTACGTAGTAGCTTGCAAAGGAGTACGTTCGCTTTTGGTCTCGTTATATACTTCATTCATGTGGAGTAATACCTTGCTTCTTTCAGCGGCAGAGTATCTGATCTTGAACCACTTCTTTCTTCTTTTGAACATCCTTACGGGCTGGATATATGCTCCATGTCGAGCCTGCTTTGCTTTGCTACCCGGATGCATGTTGCTTTGGATATTTATTTCCTTGGGCGCGGTTAAGGAATGGCGGGCTCTGTCGGCACCGTGGATTCATTACTTGCTTTGTGCCGGCGGAACTACCAGCTGCCATTTTTGATTTGAGAATCTCCCAGTTCTGCACGCAGAAGTAGCCTCTCTCCCCGAGTGTGTGTGTGTGTGTCAGCCCGTATGCAACGACGCTGGGAGAAGATGAGTGAGCATGCTCTAGCTAACAGAGCCGAAGCAGAGCAACGCCTGAAGGAGAACGAGCCTGACGAAACTGAATACAGGGATGACAGTGCTATTCAGGCGAGAAGGGATGCAGGCTGAACTACAGAAGCAAGCTGTTGAGCCCCGCAAGTCTGTGAGACTGAGACCGCATGGCCCCTCCAAGGGGTAGTACTCGGGTAAGGAATAGGTGCGATACTAGAGTGGGACCTGCTTGTAAGCGTGTCAAAAAGCGTCTTACGTTATGAAACGGAGGTAGTACCATTGATATTGTTGTAACTAGAAGCAGCTGATTTTCCTTGGTAGAGCCACCCGGGAGTAGATCAGAATTCTGGACCGAAGGACCCTGGCAAGGGCGACTCCTCTCTCCCTAAATCCTTCTTCCTCCTATAATTTGTGATTTCAGAAGTCGTTCCTTGTTGTTGTGAGATTTGTTCCCTACCTAACTTCCCCTTGGCGGTCCTCCGCATGGCCACCTCGGAGGCCCTCCCGCGCAACGCCGTTCACCACGCCGCCGCCGGAGGAGGCCGGCCGCCCGCCGCCCGGCGGACGGCGGCGGCGGGGCATCTCCGGCCTCTTTTTTTCCTTTCTGTTCTTCCCCTTGGCGGTCAACTTCCGATCTGGCCGCTGGCTTTCTGATCTGTCCATGGCTTGCCTCCCGATCTGGCGGCTACCTCGTGATTCTGGCCTTCCGGTCTAAATGAAGTCCATGGCCTGGAGTACGGGGCTGGTGCCTAGATGCATCCACACGGCTGCTTAAGATGTGCACGTGCATGCAGATGCTCGGCGGCCGTCCAAGCGGCCGGTTACACATGGTCATGGCTGCCTGGAGTCTTGCTGTGCAGTGGCATGGTCGGGTCTTCACTGCTAGGCGGAGTTCCTGGCTGAGTGCGCCGGCGGCTAATGGTCGCAGTGTGGCAGATCTGCTTTGATTGCGTCACCGGGAATTGGATCCGGTATGGCGGCGGCCTCGCTGCGGATTGCGGTCACCATCAAAAGATTTTTTGAGAGCTTCGTCTCCGTAGATCTGGTGGTTGACTTCGGCGGCGAGATACAAACTATGATGAAGTCTTGATGCAGAGGGATGGTTGTGCGGCCGCGGTGGTCACATCACATGTAGCTGCTGGGATTCTGGAAAAGTGGTGACGACAACACATGAATGACTTCGATGGTGGTGCTACTTGAGCACCCGGTCTTGAGCTCTGGGGTGAAAGCCTAGGTCTGAACCGAGTTGGGTATACCTGGCAATGGCGATGCTTTTACATCGTTACCTTGTTGAAGGCATTGTTCAGAATGCTCGGACTGATTCTTCAGGGTGAAAACCTATATTGTAGCCTTGGGTGGCTGGATCCGGTGACGGTGGCACTTGAGTGTTGCTCCCTTCTTGAAGGCGTTGCTGTTAAAGAACCTCGTCGTCCGAGTAATGTCATGACATGGTCGGTGCATATATGGTCATTGTTATAGTTTGTCGATCTAGGATCTAATCGCTTTGGAGTCTTTTTCCTCGCCTACATGCATAGCTTTGGTCTTATATGACTTTGGTATTTGTCGGCGTGTTTTTGTGTGCGTGCGTTGGTGTTAGCTGTGTGCATCCTAGCTATGCAGAGGCCGGGTGTGTGCTCATCATGTTTGTATTTTCTTGATGCTCCATTTTGAGTTAATAAAATCCACCCTTTATCGAAAAAACAAGTATTAACAGTGTGTGACAGATCAGGTATAACCTTAGGGCATCTCCAACGTCGGCCTCCAAAACAGGCATACTCCCTCCGTCCTAAAATAAGTGTCTCAACTTTATACTGACTTTCGTGCTACGTGGGGCGCGGCAGCGCAGGTGGCTGCTACCCCGACGTGGAGGGCTGCGCGGTGTGGCCAGCTTGGTGCTGCCGTGGTGGCGGAGGCGGGGGCGCACCCATCTGGGTCTGGCGGCTCTCCCATGGCAGGCGGCGCGGGTGCTGGCGATGACCCGGCGTGGTCATGGCGCTGGGAGGGGACCGCGGCGGCATAAGGCCGCTGCTGCCGGTGCTTCGGCTGCCGATGGTGAGGTGGTCCCACGGTGGATTTGGGCTGCCACAACGTGGTGGGAGCCCATGGTGGTGGCCTGGGCCGGTTCGCGGCGGCAGCGTTTGTCGGTGTGGTGGAAGCTTAGGGATGGTGTACGGGTTGCGACGCAGCGGCGGCGGCTGGGCGTCTCTACTATCGTCTCGTTTGCGTGAGGTTCCTGTGGATGCTCCTGGATCTCCCCCATGGTTATTGATGGTGGCCGGTCCGGCTCTTCGCGCCTTCGAGTGGGTGGTCGGTTTGGGCCAGGTCTAATTTTGGCAGGGAGCCCTTGTTGGGCGTCAGGGGTGACGTTTGGAGAGGTGGTGGGAGGCATGGGTGGCGCCGATGCGGTCAGGCCACCCATCACCGGTAGGGGTGCCGGGCGTTGACGTAGTCCACCCACCTTGCCTCTTCTCCGACCTGGTTGCTCCCCGATCGATTTGGTCACTCCGGTCACCGACGACTCTGTCGGTGGTCAAAGCTTGCCAGTCGATTCATTGCACAGCCATGGAAGACCTTCGGGGCGTCTTGTTTCTTGGGCGGCGGCTCGGGTGGTGGGAGCTGCGGTACTCGTGGGTTGAGTCTATGGCTCGGGTGCGGGCGACTAGCGGTCATGGATGCGTGGGTGGCGTGCTAGCTGGCGTTTCGATGGTCTGTGGCAGTGTTCGGCTTGGGTCGATGTGCATGACCGCACCGATGTCGAAGGAGGAGCATGCTTATCGGGATGAAAATCCTGTCTGGTCGAGGCCAGACCAACGGATGCGGCGCATGTGGGTGTCGTCTTCTTCCTGAAGTCTTCGTTGTGGTTGCTCCCTCCCTTCATCGTGCTCCAGATCAAATTCCGATCCTTGGATCAGACGGTGGCGGCTCTGCCGTGTTGTTCCCTTCTTGAAGGTTCCGTCTTGAAGCGCACGGTCTCGTCGATTCTCAACTTCATCTCTTCACGGTTTCTCATCGGAAGAGCGCCGGCAGCTCCGTAGTGATGCTTTCTATCTTATCTTGTAATCTATGTCGAGTCTTTGGGTGTGTTGTTGTTGTTGTAGCCCTTTGGCACCTATGTATCTTGTCCTGAGTGAGTGTGGGTCTCGTGTGGTGTGTTGGCATTTGTATCGATTCCGTCTGTTGGCGGTTGTTGCTTTATGTATAAAGCGGGGCGGAAGGCTTTTTCTGTAATCATGCAAATAGGCATAAGTTTGATATTAATTATATTTCATCCGTTCAACTAATAAAACCTAAAAAAAATCTATACTAATTAGTAGCAGATGATGACATGGTATAACCAGCTGGGCTAGCCGGAGGCTCCTCAATCGTCGTTTGTGTCGTTGTCGTCACCGGAGTGGTCCATCCGGCGGCAGAAGGGCGCAACAGCCCTGCACAGCCGCCGCCTCGCATCACGGAGGAGCCGCTTGGCTTCCTCTTGCGTCGTGCGTAGGGCCACTTCAGTCAACGCCAACTCTAACCCGGAAGCCCTACCCTAGCCCTTCCGGCGGCGGCGCCAGAGGTGTCGCTGAGCAAGCATTCCTTCCCGATCTTGGAGAGAACCCGTCGAGGCGAAGCATTCTCCACACGAACGTCTCCATGGTGGCCACTGACCGGTCGCGGGCCTAGGTCTCTACGAGGACCCTGGCATGTGTGGCTCAAACTTTGTGAACGCCACTCGGTGCACCGTATCGCGCCATTCCCTCCACGCCGCCTCCTTGGCCGTCCTCTCCTTCGCAGATATGATCATCCACGATGAGGAGCCACCGTTGTCGCGGACTCCAAGGTAATGGAGGAGGCATCCATGCACCTTCGTGAACATGAGGGGCATCTCCTCTTTCACAGCCTTGCCACGCCTGTGGCGGCGATGCCGGCTCGTCGATGCGGGCGTACCGTTTGTTCGGTGGTGACACTATCTCCTCCTTCACACGATGTTATTACATCCAATAAGCTCATATATCGGGTATAATAATGAGTGGACACGTCCTGAACGCAGGAGCATCTGCGTCCACTTAAAAAAAAATGCATTTTAAGCATGTTTTAAAATGTCAGAAAATATAAAAGAAAATTTCATGCATACATGTTGCCAAATGTGTGTGGGCGGCACAAAGTTTTGTGAAAAAAATGACTTTTTGGTTTGCCTTCACAAAAAAGAAAAATTTTAGTGCTTCTAAACAGCCTTTCAAGATACAATTTTTTGTCTTTTTTGCACAGGCTACAAAAAAAGTTAATTTTCCGTAAAACTTTATGCACACACATATAACATGGAGACGTACATGTGCAACCTTTTTCAGATTTTTTTAGCATTTAGAAATGCGTTTTTCAAAGTGGATTCATATGTATCCGGGTTCATCCATGCACTTCCCGTATAATAATATCTTATATTATGAGACGGAGGGAGTATCTCTTTATGTAAAACAGGATCATGCCAATTCTATTATGCGTCATAGTGAGCTAATACGAAGGTGTATTTGTAGCGTAACTGTCAATACTTCTAGGCCGCGTATGAGAAGTTTGTAAAAAAGGTCACTTGTAAAAAGCTTACATCAGTAGTTTACCTTCACACAACAGATACCTTATGGATAGGGCTATCATTTCATGCCGGTAGCATTATTGATCATTTCATGCCGGTGCAAAATTAGCAACATGTGGGATCACGAAACAAAACAAACAAGTGATCGACAATCGGATTTTGAATAAGTAGTGCTCATCGTGGTGAGATCACAATCACAATTAATAGCAACAATTAATGGACTCTTTCAGAAAACTAAAAAGAGTTCAAACCAAATGAAATGAAGAGCAAGTACTCTCTCCGTCCGAAAAAGTTTGTCCCCCAAATGCATGTATCTAGCATCAAATTAGTGCTAGATACATTCATTTGAAGGACAAACTTGGGACAAGTTTTTTTCGAAGGAGGGAGTATTGCATAGTGCATACACATAGCAGGATTAAACAGCATCGGGAGCACCATGAGTGGCAGCGGTGGTGTCGTCGTCAACGCTCTCGACATGGGCGAGCAACGCCCAGAGCAGCGTTACGAGCTCCCCGCCCCGGGCGACGGCCTCCGCGTGCTCATCGATGTTGTCACAAGTAGCGGCGACGCTGACGATCATCTCCGTCCAGAAGCCGGCGAGGGCCTTCCACGCCACCTCCTCTCCTTCCGGCAGCTCAGCCAACCGTTGCCCGAGCTCCGCACCATCCTTGAGGACTTGGTGCTTGGACCGTGCCCTCAGCAGCTCCACCAGCCGCCGGTGCTCCGGTTCCGACGACGACACCGTAATGTCGTGGCCGGCGAGGACGCGCCCAGCATCCTTCTTGACAGCCGTATACAAGCTCCTGCACCACACGTGGTCGTCGGGAAGGAGCTTGGGACAACATGCCACCAAATAGGCGCAATATCGCGAGAGGTGAGTGGCGACGATCTCATGGTCGGAGGGAAGTTGCTCTCGTGATCTTGTCATTTCAAGGATGCTTGTGGCTACGTGACACACGAGCATGGCATCGGCTGCGCCCTTGGCTTCATGGAATGTCCAGAGGAGGTCGCTGCCGACTTGCAGCTGTCGAGGTGTTGCGCCATTGTTTCTGAGCTTATTTCTTTGGTTCATTCTCACCACGTCGAGGACGGCGGCCTTCACTACTCTTGGTATCTTCATCTTCTGGTCCGGCAGATGAAGGATACGTCGAAGAAGAGTAATTGGATTTCTACTTGGGTGGAGCACTAGGATTGAGCACTGGTACATCTTGTCCTCCCATCGATCCAAGAGCTTGCACCTGGTGTGCAGAACATGGCCAATGCATTTACGGATCGTCGAAGATTGCTGCCAAGAAGTATGCTTTACATAGCCACAAATCAGGGCTACTTTAGTCCAGTTGGAGCAGATGTAAGAAGCAATCTCCCTCGCTTCAACAAGCACACCTAGTGTCCCAAGTAGACACACTGGCAAAACATCAAACAACAATCTTCCAAAACTCACCTCTGCTTTACTCTCACTCGTATACGTATATGTAGAACCGGATACAGGATGGCAGTGTACCGGATGACAATAAATCTGCTCATAATCTAGAGCACTGTAACCTCGGAAAGTTGTTACCAAAAAGATGATGACAAATAAGCAGTAGCCGATGCTTGAGAGTGAAATAGATACACTCAAGAAGGGTAGCCAACTCTCTGAATAAGTGACTGGGAGATATGAAAAATAGTAATCATGAAGAAACGAAAGCTCATTTGTAATCAAGCCAAGAACCCTTTCATCATCACTATCCTCGAGCAACACATGCCGTATAAAGTTACTGGCTTTCGCAAAGCCAGCCTCCTTAATTGTGTACCTTGCAAACCGACACCGTAGCATCTTGAACAATGCGAATGCAAGGCACAAATCTTTTGATCTCCAAAGCAATAACGTGTCATCCAACTGCCAAACTCTGTCGATGGTCAGTAAGCCATTGTTGATGTTCATCCCTGCCAGACTGTAACCATGAGGTTGCTTCTCTACCAATACAGTGTCCTCTCCCATAACTATGAGTGGAGGAGGTACAACATGCTCACTTATTGCTAACTCCGCATAATGGATTCCTACTTGTAGCTTCTCCATGTATCCAACAATGAGGCGTGGATTGCGTCCAAACGCTAACGATCGCGAGGCCTTGTACCATGCATAGTACTTCAAAAGCAACTTGGCCAAAATAAGAGCATACGGTAGTGCAAGGAGGAGAATATCTAACAGAGGAAGCTGCCGATCTTGAGACCATTTGACGTCATATCCATATGGCTCTAGACCTGATTCTATCATCATGTAGGCAAGGTAGGAAGTCCAGATTGCTTTAACAAGTTGCACTGCAGGGGGTGCAATGCTTCGACCTTCTCTAGAATCACCGGCCACTATTGCTGTGGCGTTGGCACCAACGATCTGAACAAGACCAATCCACAATATGACCAGGAAGACTTGGCCGTCTGCTTGACAGTTTGATGAAATGACTCGGTCGTGTTTTGGGTAAACGGTGATGGTGTAAGGATTTTGGATGGTGGAGACGACATCAGATACAATGGGTAGGAACAAGGTGATGGCTCCTAGGTAGAGGAAGCGGATCAAAGGATGGTGGCGATAGTGATGCCCATAGGTGCCTAACCCGGCTATGACTGCCATCAAGATGGCATTAGTCACCAGGAGAGCATTGAGACGCAAGACCACCCATCTCACATGCTTGATGAAGAAAGCCATTTCATTGGTGGAGCACACTTGGGTAGAATTTCCGCCCATTATATATATTGACCTGATTGTCAAATTTGAACATTAGTACAAGTTGGTTGTCGAGGCAATTGTCTATACACCATCACAAATATGCAGCATTCGAAACCAGGGTAAGAGGGTTTCTTATCACTATGGCAAAAGTCGACGGGTTTGACCATAGTCAAATGACCATACGGGCTTAGCTTTCAAGAAAATCTGGCATTGTCACATGTTCCAGAGGAACATCATTTCCATGTTTCATGAACAAGAAAATCGGGTATGTAACAAATTCTAAAGGACCATTTCCATGTTCTATGGAGAAACTTGAGCCTTTAACTATTTGTATTTTCGGGTGAAGTGTGATTTTGTCTAATTTAGACCAATAAAATATGTATCTATTGTACCAAAGCAAAGTTCTACAGGAGAACTTTCCTTTGGTACACCACCAGAAAAGTTTACAGATTTCGATGCAGATGAGAGGTGAAGATTAGAAGTTACTCTCTCCGTAAACTAATATAAGAGCGTTTAGAATACTAAAGTAGTGATCTAAATGCTCTTATATTATGCTCTTATATTAGTTTACAGAGGGAGTACCTTTCAATAAAAAAGGGTAATATTGTCTTGTGTATCCAAATCAACCTCTATTCAATAAATTTGATCTGCAGGTTTATATGATGATAGCCTTTTTAAATAACTTTAAGGTTCCTGTAAACTTTTAAGGGTGATGTACCCAAAGCAGAGCTCCATCAGGAAGATTATGCTTGATATAATGAATAAGCAACTAATAAAGGCTAGTTAGGGTTTACTAACTCACACAGGCGGCGCGCGACTGAGGGCACCAAGATTTGCAGCCCCGTAATGCGTCGTGGCTCGTGTGCAGCCTAGGAGTACTATATTTTTATGTCCTGGCTGAGATGACCTGATTGCAGAAGCTGTTCGTGCGGAGGATATTTAATTAGCTTGCCAAAGGAGGAGGCGATGCTCTTCGTGGACGTTGCTGAATGTATGCTCCATGTGGAGTAGTACCTTGCTTGTTTCAGCGCTAGAGTATCGGATTGAGAACCACTTCTTCTTTTGAGTAACTAAAGCTCCGTTTCCAGCTTAGGCTGGTTTGCTTTGCTGCCCGATGCATGCTGCGTTGAATCTTTCTTTTTTTGGCGTGTTGTTAAGGAGAAAAAGGAATGGTGTTCCTTGCTTGTGCCGGTTGGACTGCGAGCTGCCATTCTGGTACGAGAGGTTAGTGCTCGATGTCAGGTGGAAGCGTTTCTATTCTCCTTGAGAGCTGCGTGGTGTATATTTATATTGGGCAAAATAGCCTTGTCGTGGCGTACAAGATGATGTATATGTTCAGTATCTTTAGCCGATCCTGCAAATCAGACCATCCTTTATAATAACCGTCGATTTGCGGGATCCATCTCGTAAACCTGGTCTGAAGAGATACTCCAAATTCAATTATCCTGTAAAATATTTTATGGGATCCTCCATCCACGAGCCTGATTCCTCTATTTCTATGGGGTTTCGCCCTGTTTTGAAGGATCCCCTTTCCTTTTTTTTTTGAAGGATTCAGCGCTGCTGGCATTTCATTGATTTAGAAGGAAGAAGGCGGGAAAACATGATGATCAAACGATCAGGTGGGTGGCTAGAGAAGAGCCCATGAAAAAGAAAAATAAAACAGCCTTGCTTAGTTAAGGGAGCCAGCAAAGGGCCTAAGAAAAGATCCTTAGGCTATAATCCCCTTTGCTTTGACGGATGAAAAATTTCGGCCCTAACCGTTTTCCTCGCAGCCGAATCCATGGTTTACCGAGCTCGATTCCGGCCAAATCTCATTGTCGCCATCACCGCACGTGTGCCGCATGTCTCTGCCGCCGCAGGCGAGCTGCCGCACGCCGCCCCCGTGGCCCGCAAGCTGCTGCTGCTATCGCCACCGCGAGCTAGCTGGCTAGCGAGCTAGTTGCCGCTGCGTCACGAGCGAGCTAGCTAGCTAGCAACAGCCGTGCCGCCGCTGCGAGCGAGCTAGCTAGAAGCCGCTCCGCCGCCGCCGCGAGCGAGCTAGATAGCAGCCGCTACGCCGCTGCCGTCGCCGTCGCGAGCTAGCAAGCTGTTGCCGCTGTCGCAAACTGCTATCTGCTCGTCGCGTCCTCCCGGTGGTCCTCGTCTTGCTCCATGGCGACGCACGCGGATCCGACTATAATTTAACATTCACTTTTAGGGGTATTTGTACAATTTTACCAGGACCATAAAATATTTGACAGGATCTGTTCTGATGGAACAAAAGTCATACTGTAAAAATGCGAAAAAACATTTTGCGGTATCTTTTAAACCGATTTTTGCAGGACAGGTATACGGGATCTGCTAGAAATATTCATATGAGAGTACAACAAGTATGTCTAACATGCTCCCTTAATCCCAACTATCCTAAATTAAGATTCCTCTTGAACTCTTCAAATGGCTTGACCGTCAGGGCTTTAGTGAAACCATGCGCGACTTGTTCTTTAGAAGGAATAAACCGTATGTCCAACTTTTTTTCCGCAACTCTTTCATGTTAAAAAAATTAATTTTAATATGTTTTGTTCTTCATGAAAGACTGGATTAGCGGAAAGATAAATTACTCCCATGTTATCACATCATAGATAGGAGATACGATTTTGCTTAATTCCCAACTCATGTTGCAATGATTCCAATGATTTCAGAAATAGCATTTGCTAAATATTTATATTCAGCTTCTGTACTTGACCTTTACACTGTAGCTAGTTTTCTCACACTCAAGGAAATAAGAACCAAAGAATACTGCAAAGCCGCCAGCTGACTTTCTATCATCACTATATCCTGCACAGTCAACATCAGAAAAGACACTAATAAGAGTAGAATTAGAGCGTTTGAACTAAAGACCCAAACTGATAGTATGTTTTACATATCATATAATTCTTTTAACAACTCTCCACTATAGTCATAGGTGCATGCAAATACAGACAAACCTTGTTAATAGCAAAGTATATGTATGGCCGTGTCAGTGTCAAGTACTGTAGAGCTCTCACATCACTCCTATATTTTGTGTTTTCTTCTTCCTTGAGTGGCTCCCCTTCAAATTAATGCTGAGAATTTTTTCTGAAGAGGACAGCCGCGTGGGTGAAGGCTTGAGTCTCTTATCCCCATGCAAGCTAGAAGTTCAGTAGCATATTTTTCCTGGTTCAGTACTATGCCATCTTGAATCTTCCTAACTTCAACCCCTAGGAAGAAGTGTAGATCACCAAGATTTTCCAAGGAAAACTCTAGACTTAAATCATGCAAAAGAGCATTAGTAGCACTTTATGAAGAACTTTAGGCACAACACATCTTGGAAACTTTTGTTCAAGAACAAAATAGTAAGCAGCGTAATTAATTTGAGAAGAATGTGCTCCAAAAACGTTGTGTATCCCTCATATATATTATTAAATGCATTGTCAAATTTGTACACGGGTGCTCGAGAAACAAGTATATTGCGCTCTAGAATTTTCTACAGATATATGTTTCTAACCATATAATAGAACCACTATTACAATGTTTGTGAAACCATATGTTTTGGAGATATCTGACACACATATATGTAAACTACATAAATTAGACAACTATAAAAAAATTTAAAAAATTGTTAGAAAGCATAAATTAAATTCAGCACAATACTTAATTATTTTTCAATGACATACAATACAAACATATAATAAATAATTAAACAATATTGTTAAGTATGCCAAATAAGCAATTACAATTTTTACTCCTTCACATAAAAAAGTATACTCCTTAGCACAGCAGTATATTAAGTATAAACTTTTTAGTATAAAATATGTATATATCAAGAGGAGCGGGGCAATAGGGGAAACTAAAATTATTTTTTTGAGATCTGTACACCCAAACTTGAAATGTTGGCTCCGCCACTGCGGGAGGGGCTGCTCGAGGTTGATGGACCTCGACCACCTCCCTGGTATGAGGAACGTGCGGAAAGGCATTCACTACCTGGACGACAGAGATGCTTGGGACTTGTCCATGATCCAAGTAGAAGACGCAGATCAGCGTCGGTACAGCCGGGATAACCACTGTGCCTTTGGGTGGCCTCCGCTTGACCACCATTTGTATGTGGCAAGGCCGGAGTACCTGTCCTTGTACTCACCGCCCATCTGGTGTTTCCCGTAGAAGTTTAGTTGCTCTTCATACCCTCTTTTCCGATAAACTGTGGTTATGAATTCTGTCGAAAACTAGGGTTTTGTATTCTGCCGAAACAATGACATTAGTTAATTAGCATGATTCCTTCTCGGCCGTAAGGGCTCTATATTGTTCTGTCTGAGCACTCTATTAGCTCAGAGTGTACATTCTTTTTCTGTTTGATTCGGTTCGATTTATATGGTTTATGGGTTATATGGTTTTATTATACGTAGATGCAGTTCGGTTTTGATAATAACAATTTACTTTTGGTTATAACCAAATTAAGTAAAATTGAAACACATTTTTTAGTCAACACTTAATTTTCCCGCATGTAAATACATGACATACTCCGCGGTTCCTAAATATAAGTCTTTTCACATATTTCAACGCGGATTCAAATGCGGTCCGCATTGTAATCTTTAAAACGACTTATATTTCGGAATGGATAGAGTATATCATAATGAGGAAAAACCAATTACAAAAGGATAAAGAATGGACAGTCAGGCTAATCATGTAAACGCAAACACTATATGGGCTAGAAAGTACTATACTATAGCTGTCCATTACACTTTTCGACAAAGAAAAATCAATGTCGGTTAATTTGGTTTAATCAAATGGTTTTTGAGTATGTAACAAAAAAAATTGAAATGCAAATGCTTTTCATATTTCAAAACTGAAACCACACCTAGAAAACTAAAATTTCTGTCTGTTTGCCTTTCGGTTTTCGGTTCGGTTTGCACACCCTGAGTTTACCTCCATCCTAAAAATCTTGTCTTATATTGGTCTAGATACGGATGTATCTAACACTAAAACGTTTAAGAGCATCTACAGCCACGGGTAGCAAATCTGACCCCTCAGAAGCCCGCGGGCGCTACCAGGCACGTTCGCGGACAGTTACCGGTCAGGTCTCAAATTTCGTCATCTGTATTTGGATACCTAATACTGGTAACCTTAAATCCATATAAAAGCATGCAAATGATGGAATCCACATACTACGTAGATCAAATAACCTATACTATCCTAATCCTCGTCGGAGATGTCCACTATCTCCATGCCCGGCACCGGGTACTTGGGAGGCAGCAGCATCTCCGGCTCCTCCACGTCCATCTCTTCTTCGACCTCGTCAAAGAGCGCATCGGTCGTCGTCCGTTCCTGTCGGATGAACTGCCGATTGGCCTTCACATAGCGGCTTGGCTAGAGCGTCGCCGATAGCTAGCGGTACCGCACATTTTTTCATTTTGCAACACCATGTCGAACAGTTTCACCGACCGCACTTGTTACACCTTGGTCGTGTCACCCCACGCGTTGTCACTACTGCTTTGAACTCCGGGTCGAAACAACGTTGCCCATCCGTGCAAAAAAATCATTGCCCTAAAAAAACCGCAGTCTAGCCCATCTGAGCCCATGCACCGGGTGCGTGGAGAGCAAGCCGCCATCCCAAGAGCGACATGGACCCTTAAACTGTCTGCATCTATCTGGACCGAGTGGTTCGGACGCATTTTACCATCCAATACGACACCCCATCCGTCGCGGACCGGTCCAAACGTCCATTTTCTCATAAACCAGATGCAACCGGGAGCTTTGCGGGCGTCCGGACCGCTCCCATGTAAGTGTCCAACACTCAAGTCCCACCCAAAACCCTCATGTGTTATCGCTCCAACGGATGCACCAATTCTCGCGCCGCATTTATGCTGGTCCAGAGCTGCAGCTGCCGGAATTGGTGCCACCCACCTCCGCACAGAGCCCTGGCCACGCGTACAAGGTCACCGTCAATTTAGGTATTTTTTTTAGTTTTACTTATTTCATCCAGTTTCATGTAAAAATTGTCTAAGTTTGAGTTTTCTTAAATTTACATCAACTTTATTTTTTTTGTTAAATTATATTTGAAATGTGACCGGACATTTGTGGCTAGCCTTGGATCACCGGTGTCCATATCAACATCTGGACACCTGTTTGAACCGGCCCAGAGATGAACGTCATGTCCCTTTCAGGGGTCCGTGTTGACGATGCCATAATAGAGAGCTTAGGGCATTTCTAACCGATCCCCTAAAAATAGTTGAGTATCCAGTGGATAAACCCTTAGTGGGGTATATTTACTTATTCACTAAGTTTAGATGGACCTAGTCGATCTCCTATATATTAGAGTAAAACTTACTTTTGGCTTACACATTTTGTTTAACACATGCTATGCGCCCCGCGACGATGGTGACCAAGCCGGCAGCAGACAGGGTGGTGGTGGCGATGAAGGGCCACCCGGCTTTGATACCTGCTGATGAGTGATATTTTGCACTCATCCACCTCTGTTTAAACTGAGATATTTCATTTAGAAAGATCTATTCGCTCCGGTATTATTACTAATGACTAATGAATGTAAAGGATTCCATAAATCCTCTCTTTGATGTGTTTCCACAGAAAAATGGGCTAAAAGGGAAGAAATGGCATGTGAGAATGGAAAGGAAGGAGAATGGAGGAACAAGGAATCAACAAGAGGCGTCTGTGCGATGGCAGAGCAAAAGACGGCGTTCCATACGGGCACCCGCGCCCGTATGCGCTCCCGTATGGTGTGGAAACCGAAAATGATCGTCCACCTGTACAAATTTTATGGGATTTAAAGTTTCCGGATGGATTTGCTTCCAACATATCAAGATGTACATGTGCTGATGGTCAAGGTACAAGGCCTAAAAACACATGTTTGTCACATTCTTCTGCAAAGTATCTTAAAGAGAAAATTCCTTATTTGACATTGTCTTAAAAATCTGGTTCCTTATTTGACACTGGAAAAAAATTTCTTCCCTATTTGACACTAGTCCTAAATTTTATTCCCTATACAACACTTCCATCCATTTTGAGCCTAAATGACACCTGAAAAGACGATTTTGCCCCTCATGCGGTATGTGCGTGCGCACGTGTGTGCTGTTACGTGTGTGGGTGCACGCGCACATGTGTGCTGCTGCTGCATGTGTGTGTGCATGTGTGCTTCTGCGTGTGTGTTTGCTACTGTATGTGTACGTGCGCGCACGTGTGTGTGTGCTGTTGCGTGCCTATGTGCTGCCTGCGTGTGTGCTACTGTTGCGTGTGTGTGTATGTGTGTGGGTGCTGCTGATGACCCATAAGTATAGGGGATCTATCGTAGTCCTTTCGATAAGTAAGAGTGTCGAACCCAACGAGGAGCAGAAGGAAATGATAAGCGGTTTCCAGCAAGGTATTCTCTGCAAGTACTGAAATAAGTGGTAACAAATAGTTTTGTGATAGGATAATTTGTAACGAGCAACAAGTAATAATAGTAAATAAAGTGCAGCAAGGTGGCCCAATCCTTTTTGTAGCAAAGGACAAGCCTGGACAAACTCTTATATAGAGAAAAGCGCTCCCGAGGACACATGTGAATATTAGCAAGCTAGTTTTCATCACGCTCATATGATTCGCGTTCGGTACTTTGATAATTTGGTATGTGGGTGGACCGGTGCTTGGGTACTGTCCTTACTTGGACAAGCATCCCACTTATGATTAATCTCTATTGCAAGCATCCGCAACTACAACAAAAGTATTAAGGTAAACCTAACCATAGCATGAAATATATGGATCCAAATCAGCCCCTTACGAAGCAACACATAAACTAGGGTTTAAGCTTCTGTCACTCTAGCAACCCATCATCTACTTATTACTTCCCAATGCCTTCCTCTAGGCCCAAATAATGGTGAAGTGTTATGTAGTTGACGTTCACATAACACCACTAGAGGCTAGACAACATACATCTCATCAAAATATCGAACGAATACCAAATTCACATGACTACTAATAGCAAGACTTCTCCCATGTCCTCAGGAACAAACGTAACTACTCACAAAGCATATTCATGTTCATAATCAGAGGGGTATTAATATGCATATAGGATATGAACATATGATCTTCCACCAAATAAACCAACTAGCATCAACTACAAGGAGTAATTAACACTACTAGCAACCTACTAGTACCAATCCCGGACTTGGAGACAAGAATTGGATACAAGAGATGAACTAGGCTTTTGAGAGGAGATGGTGCTGGTGAAGATGTTGATGGAGATTGCCCTCTCCCGATGAGAGGAGCGTTGGTGATGACGATGGCGATGATTTCCCCCTTGATACGTCTCCAACGTATCTATAATTTTTTATTGCTCCATGCTATATTATCTACTGTTTTGGGCAATATTGGGATTTATTATCCACTTTTATATTTTTTGGGACTAACCTATTAAGCAGAGGCCCAGCCCAGAATTGCTGTTTTTTTGCCCATTTCAGTGTTTCAAAGAAAAGGAATATCAAACGGAGTCGAAACGGAACGAAATCAACTAGAGAAGTTATTTTTGGAAGGAAAGCTACCGGAAAATCTTGGAGTGCACGTCAGGAAAGAAGGGAGGTGCCCACGAGGGTGGGGGCGTGCCCCCCTGCCTCGTGGACCCCCTTCGGTCCACCGACGTGCTTCTTTCACCCATATATACCTACGTATCGGGAGTTCCGCCGCCAGAAGCCTCTGTAGCCACCGAAAACCAATCTAGACCCGTTCCGGCACCCTGCCGGAGGGGGAATCCTTCTTCGGTAGAAACTTTGGGGCACTCTTTGAGGTTCTATGTGTTGGTTGAATAGATGAATCTGAGATTGTGTGATGCATATCGTATAATCATACCCACGGATACTTGAGGTGACATTGGAGTATCTAGGTGACATTAGGGTTTTGGTTGATGTGTGTCTTAAGGTGTTATTCTAGTACAAACTCTAGGGCTGTTTGTGACACTTATAGGAATAGCCCAACGGATTGATTGGAAAGAATAACTTTGAGGTGGTTTCGTACCCTACCATAATCTCTTCGTTCGTTCTCCGCTATTAGTGACTTTGGAGTGACTCTTTGTTGCATGTTGAGGGATAGTTATGTGATCCAATTATGTTAACATTGTTGAGAGGACTTGCACTAGTGAAAGTATGAACCCTAGGACTTGTTTCCTAGCATTGCAATACCATTTACGCTCACTTTTATCATTAGTTACCTTGCTGTTTTTATAATTTCAGATTACAAATACCTTTATCTACTATCCATATTGCACTTGTATCACCATCTCTTCGCCGAACTAGTGCATGTATACAATTTACCATTGTATCGGGTGTGTTGGGGACACAAGAGACTCTTTGTTATTTGGTTGCAGGGTTGCTTGAGAGAGACCATCTTCATCCTACGCCTCCCACAGATTGATAAACCTAGGTCATCCACTTGAGGTAAATTTGCTACTGTCCTACAAACCTCTGCACTTGGAGGCCCAACAACATCTACAAGAAGAAGGTTGTGTAGTAGACATCAATCTCTTTTCTGGCGCCGTTGCCGGGGAGGTTAGCGCTTGAAGGTATATCTTTAGATCTTGCAATCGAGTCTTTTGGTTTCTTGTTTTATCACTAGTTTAGTTTATAAAAGAAAACTAAAAAATGGAATTGAGTTTTCTCATACGCTTCACCTTTTACTTTCATGAGTATGATGGAAAGGATAATTGTGCTCAAGTGCTAGAAGAAGAAATCTGAAAATGTTTGGCACTAAATATTTGAATGATGAGCATGATTGCAATGTTGTTAGTATGAATTCCTTGAATATCCATGATGCTAATGATATGCAAAGCCACAAGCTTGGGGAAGCTATGTTTGATGAAGATGATATTTTTTGCCCCCCAAGCTTTGATGAGAAAATTTACTATGATGAAAGCATGCCTCCTATCTATGATGATTATTGTGATGACACGTATGCTTTAAAGAATAATGATAACCATGAAACTTGTCATCTTGATCTTAATTTTCAATCACATGATAGTTATTTTGTTGAGTTTGCTCCCATTATTATTCATGAGAAGAATTTTGCTTGTGTGGAGAGTAGTAAATTTTCTATGCTTGTAGATCATGAAAAGAATGCTTCAGGTGCTGGTTATATTGTTGAATTCATTCATGATGCTACTGAAAATTATTATGAGGGAGGAACATATGCTTGTAGTAATTGCAATAATATCAAGTTTCCCGTCTATGTGCTTAAAATTTTGAAGTTATGCTTGTTTCACCTTCCTATGCTAGTTGATTATTGTTCCCACAAGTTGTTTGCTCACAAAATCCCTATGCATAGGAAGTATGTTAGACTTAAATGTGCTAGTCATATTCTTCTTGATGCTCTCTTTATGTTTCAATTCTTATCCTTTATGTGAGCATCATTGAAATCATCATGCCTAGCTAGGGGCGCTAAACAATATCGCTTGTTGGGAGGCAACCCAACTTTATTTTTGTCCCATGCTTTTTGCTCCTGTTTAGTAATACATAATTCATCTAGCCTCTATTTAGATGTGGTTTTATGCTTTTAATTAGTGTTTGTGCCAAGTAGAACCTTTGGGAAGACTTGGGAGAAGTCTTCTTGATCATGCTGTAAAAAACAGAAACTTTAGCGCTCACGAGAATTGCTGCCATTTTTATTTGGAGAGTGCTATTTAGTTAATTCTTTTTTAAGATGATTAATAGATAAATTCCTCAGGTCCAGCAATTTATTTGAGAATTTCATGAGTTCCATAAGTATATGTTTGGTCCAGATTACTATAGATTGTTCTGTTTTTGACAGATTCTGTTTTTCGTGTGTTGTTTGCTTATTTCGATGAATCTATGGCTAGTAAAATAGTTTATAAACCATAGAGAAGTTGTAATACAGTAGGTTTAACACCAATATAAATAAAGAATGAGTTCATCATAGTACCTTGAAGTGGTGTTTTGTTTTTTTCGCTAACGGAGCTTACGAGTTTTCTGTTAAGTTTTGTGTTGTGAAGTTTTGAAGTTTTGGGTAAAGATTCGATGGACTATGGAATAAGGAGTGGAAAGAACCTAAGCTTGGGGATGCCCGAGGAACCCCAAGGTAATATTCAAGGATAGCCAAGAGCCTAAGCTTGGGGATCCCCCGGAAGGCATCCCCTCTTTCGTCTTCGTTCATCAGTAACTTTACTTGGAGCTATATTTTTATTCGCCACATGATATGTGTTTTGCTTGGAGCGTCAATTTATTTTTTTTAGGATTTTCTTGCTGTTATTTAGAACAATGTTTTGCATCTTTTATTTCAATAAAAGTTGCATTGATAACCCGACACAGGTAGTAAAGGTAAATTCTCTCTATAGATATTATAAAGCTGTAATCCCGTTTACTAAATTTGCTAGCCCATGCTTAGATGAGTTTGATAAATTTATGGCTAAGCAAGAAGATTTTAATGCTTATTTTGGTAGACAATTGAAAAACAATTCAAATATGCTTGAACACTTGGGTGATTATATGGCTAATGTTAAAAGTGAACTTAAACTTATTAGTAAACATGCTTCTATGGTTACCACTCAAGTAGAACAAGTACTTAAAGCTCAAAATGATTTGCTCAATGCATTGAATAGTAAAGATAATGATAATGCTGTTAGAGTGGCTACTAGAACTGGTAGAATGACTCAGGAACCTTTGTATCTGAAGGCCACCCTAAGAGAATTGAGCAAGATTCTCAGAGAAATAAGTCAGATGCACCTAGTTCTTCTAAAAGGAAAAAAAAAGAAAAATGATAAGACCTTGCATGCTTCTAGTGATCCTATTGTTGAAACACCTGAGAATCCAAATGATATTTCTATTTATGATGCTGAAAGTCAATCTGGTAATGAACCTGAAACTAGTGATAATGCTAATAATAATGTTCATGACACTACAAAAAAAGGACACATCCGTGACATTTTGGGCTGAACGAAATTTTTTTCTGTCATACGTATGACACTTCTATGACGATAATTGTGACAAAACCCGGTGTCATCATAGATGTGGTGGGCTCCTACTTCTATGACAAAAAATCATGACAGAAAATGGGCTTTTTGTCCTGGGCGGGCCGGAGACGCAGCTGCATGACATTCTTTGGGCCGTCCATGACGGAAAAAACCATGGTAGAAGCGAGGGGGAGGAAAATTTTGGGGAGTTCCCGGTTACGGTGGGAGGTCGGGGGCCGAGCGATGCGCGTTTCTCTCATACACGTATGCGCGTGTGTGCGAGGCGTTGGCTCTAACTGAACCCGAGCGAGGCGTTGTGCTCTAACTGAACCCGAGCGATTGCACTACAGGCTACGCGTTACTGAACCCGAGCGATCGATCAATGGCTATTAACTGAACCCGATCGAGCGATTCCTTGGATACTGCTGCTAACTGAAGCCGATCGATGAGATGAACAGTGAGCATTGCGGGGGAGGGGGGGTTGGATGAATAGTGAGCAGTGGCGTTGCCTCTGGATGAACAGGACCCCGTGGTGTGATGGAGGGCTGGATGAACAGTAGACGGTGGAGGGGTGCCCGTGGAGGGGTGGATGAACAGGACCCCGTGGTGTGGAGGGCAGGATGAACAGTAGACGGTGGAGGGGTGCCCGTGGAGGGGTGGTTGAACAGGACCCCGTGGTGTGGAGGGCTGGATGAACAGTAGACGGTGGAGGGGTGGTTGAACAGTAGCCGGTGGAGTAGCGCGCAGTGGAGGCTGGATGAACAGGAGCCTGTGAAGGCTGAAGGAGGTCGACGGTGGATGAACAATAGCTCGTGGAGGCTGGAGGGGGTCGACGGTGGAGATGAATAGTATCCCATGGAGTCCCGTTTTCCGGTACGCCACACCCCTCCCGATGAACAGGACCCCCGTTTCGACCGTAGAGCTCCAACACAAGTCCGTTTCCTCCGTTTTGCGGTACGCCACACCCCTCCCGATCAACAGGACCCCCATTTCGTTCGTAGGAGGTCCGTTTCCTCCGTTTTGCGGTACGCCACACCCCTCCCGATCAACAGGACCCCCGTTTCGACCGTAGGAGGTCCGTTTCCTCCGTTTTGTGGTATGCCACACCCCTCCCGATCAATAGGACCCCCGTTTCGACCGTAGGAGGTCCGTTTCCTCCGTTGTGTGGTACGCCAGGCCTCGTTTCCATCGCCTCTTCCGTCCAAGCCCTCGCGATGAACATGACCACGCATTCCGTTCTGACCCATGAACACGACGACGACGCTGTTTCTCCGTTCCGACCTAGCCATGTACACGAGCCCTCGCCGTACGTATGCGCGAGTAGGCGTTCGAGACCCCGTCCGTATGTACACATACGTGGTCGTATTTTCTTTCTTGCACCCTGGCTGCTGTACGTACGTGTATATGCTACATGGGCGCCTCTACTACGACACGTGCGCGCCTCTACATCCACCAGTATATATGTACATACACGTTCGCGACCAGAATGACAACGCTACGTACGCTTCGACCAGGTGCGTCCCGACTGTCAGGCACTTCCTTGCCTGCGAAGATGTAACTGGTGGGTCCCAGCAGTCAGGGGGGTGAAATACGGTGGCCCGTCCGGTGGGTCCCTGCTGTCAGGTGGAGGAATAATTATTTTGCACGTAATAAGGAGGCACTTCCTTGCTGCGGCCGTGGACCCAGCTGTCAGCCTCTCCACATACAGTCCACGTCCGATGGAATTCGTTCCTTGACCACGTTGACCACGCCGCCCCGAGAGCACCAGGGCGGTGGACGACGGCGAGGCCTAGGAAGGGGACGACGCGGAGACAGGGAAGACGCGGAAGTGGATGCCCACGCGTAGAGGAGTATGAGGGTTCACTGGTTCGCTGCGGTGTGAGGCTGCCATCGCCGCAGAATAACAGGGGGTGTGGGTGAGTAGAGGGATGGCCTGGCCAGCGGTGGGAGTAGTAGGGGGCGGTGAGGCGTCCGCCGCATCGCAGCCGGCCACGGGAGGCAGGAGCACGAGGCACGACCGGCGCTGGTTTGAGCGGCTGGGGCAAGAAGACCAGAGGTTGAAGAAGCACTACGGCCGTTGGATGGACATCGTACGGTCACTGGAGCTAGAATCGTGCATATTGACTAAGTTGACAAAGCCCTCCGTCTCCGTCAACTTAGTAGGCCCAGAAGTCAGCCTCCCAGCAAGGTGGGTCCCAGCTAGCCGGGGGAGTATTCATTTTTTGTGCGTAATAAGGAGGCACTTCCGGTGGGTCCGAGCTGACAGCGGGGGGAACCGTTTTTTCGCGAAATACGGTGGCCCGTCCGGTGGGTCCCAGCAGTCAGGGGGAAACGATTTTTTTCGCAAAATACTGGTGGCCCGTCCGGTGGGTCCCTGCTGTCAGGTGGAGGAATAATTATTTTCCTCGTAATAAGGAGGCACTTCCTTGCGGCTGCCGTGAACCCAGCTGTCAGCCTCTCCACGTACAGTATTCTTCCGATGGAATTCGGTCGTTGACCACATTGACCACGGCGCGCCGACAGCACCACGGCGGTGGACGACGGCGAGGCCTAGGAAGGGGATGACGCGGAGCTGGGGAAGACGCGGCAGTGGATGCCCACGCGGAGAGGAGTACGACAGTTCACTGGTTCGGCTGCGCTGCCATCGCCGCAGAATAACAGGGGGTGTGGGTGAGTGGAGTGGAGGGATGGCCTGGCCAGCGGTGCGAGTAGTATGGGGGCGGTGAGGCCTCCGCGACAGCACAACCGGCCACGGGAAGCAGGAGCAGGCGGCACGACCGGCGCTGGTTTGGGCGGCTGGAGCAAGAAGACCAGAGGTTGAAGAAGCACTACGGCCGTTGGATGGACACCGTACGGTCAGTCGAGCTAGAATCGTGCATATTGACTAAGTTGACAAAGCCCTTCGTCCCCGTCAACTTAGTAGGCCCACTATACTAGGTCCCAGCTAGCAGGGGGAGTATTCATTTTTTTGTGCGTAATAAGGAGGCACTTCCTTGCGTGCGAAGATATAGCTGGTGGGTCCGAGATGTCAGTGGCGGTAACATTTTTTTCGCGAAATACAGAGGCCGTTTCGGTGGGTCCCAGATGTCAGGTGGAGGAAATCATTATTTTGCGCGTAATAAGGAGGCATTTCCTTGCGTGCGGCCGTGGACCCAGCTGTCAGCCTCTCCATGTACAGTCCACTTCAGATGCATGTCGGTCGTTGACCACGTTGACCACGCCACGCCGAGAGCACCAGGGCGGTGGACGATTGCGAGGCCTAGGAAGGGAACGACACGGAGGCATGGAAGACTCGGTCGTTGTTTTTGTTTCCCACGCGGAGGGGAGTACGACTGTACGAGGGTTTACTGGTTCGTCTGCCATCGCCGAAGAATAACAGCAGGTGTGGGTGAGTAAAGGGATGGCTAGGCCAGCGATGGGAGTACGGTGGGGTGGTGAGGCCTGCGCGGCAGCACAGCCGGCCGCGGGGAGGAGGGAGCAGGCAGTCCCGCCGGCGCTTGTTTGAGCGGCTGGAGCAGGAAGAGCAGAGATTGAAGAAGCATGACGGCCGTTGGATGGACATCCAACAGTATACAAGCCTTCTGTGGAAAGCCTCAAATCTGTGGAAAACAGCATACAACCCATCTGCCATTATTTCAAATAATTTACAGCCCATTTGCTAATTCTTACGGGTTTTTTGAAGCCCATATTCTTTATGTTAGCATTGCAGCCCATATTGTGGCCACGGTTAAAAAATTATACGAAATTTTGCATATGTCGGTGCGGTCTAAACTGTTTTTAATCCCGAAATTTCGAGTCACATTCAGACTGATTTTAAAAATAAATGTATATCAATATAAAATCCAATAAATTGTCCATGCATAAAAATCAATGCAATTTGAAATCTCAAAATAAAAAAAAGATATTTGAAAATAATTGCCGGTTTGATGTGTTTTACAAATGTACAACCCATTTCTCATTACTGATAGGCCATTTTTTTGGCCAGCCGAATGAAGCTCTCCTCGTCTTGAAAGATTTGCAGCCCAACATGCCTGATAAAGCGACTTACTTGACAAATCACAAAAAAACTGGGCTAGCCATTTTCAGAAAGAAAAAAAAACTACTGAGCTGGTTTGTGGTAAACATAAAAGAAAAGGCTGTCTAGACAGGCCAGAGTGTCCCGCACAACCCAGTTGACACCCTGCTTCCGTCTCAAAAACAAATTAGATAAATGCCACTCCAATTATGGCGATTCATAAAAATGCCACTGCAATTTCCAAACTTTGGAAAATGCCACTGCAATTTTTGCAAACTTTAAAAAACGCCACTGCAGTTTGCAAACTTTGAAAAACGTCACTCCAGACTTCGAAAAATGCCACTAGAAATGGCATTTTTCAAAGTTTGGAAATTGCAGTGGCATTTCTCGGATACACCAGATTTGGAGTGGCATTTATCAAATTAACCCAAAACAAAAATAACTGGGCAAGCTGCTGGGTCCTTGGTGTCAGCCGCTCGTTGTGCAATTATCTCGTTTATTGACTACGTTGACAATAGCATGGGACCCAGATGTTAGAAATCCACTAGGAGGAGCCATTTTTCCTATTGGCTTGAAATAAGGAGGCACTTGCTTGCATACGAGCTTGTTAGTTTCTTCAGAGGTAGGCATTTTTATTCAAAAAACTGCCACTTCGCATCTTGCGTCGCAAATAAAACTGCCAGGAGCGCATTTGTAGGCTAGCTAGTGATCGATCAGTAACTTGTAAACACTGAGCGAACAGAAATAAGTAACTGTTAATGCATCTCAATGATTCACAAATCATATACAAATATGTAGCTCCAAAAGCAAAGATCAGCCACTACGGATCTTGCGTCGCAACTAAAACTAACTAGTACGATTCCCATACATAAGATCAACATGTTAATGCATCTCAATGACTCACAGATCATATACAAATATGTAGCTCCAAAAGCAAAGATCTAGAAAAAACAACTGTTCTTCCTACTAACATGGATGCTTCTATTGACCAACATTCAGTACAGACTGAAAGACACATTTATGAGAAGCAACTGTGTCTATACCTCGGACATTTGGGTGGTTCCCTACCCTGGTACTGATATAGTAGGCCGCTTCAGCCTGGATGATCAGTCCTGCGTTGGTCTCCTGATCGACAACGGATGGCCCGTCCCAGAGAATCACTTGTGGTTCAAAGCAAGCGTTTCCAACGCCACGGAATGGTTGAGTTGAAGTTCATTTCATGGATTGTTATTTGTTGTGTGGTGAAAACTTTAGTATTTATAATGTATCCTCGTTGTCGATGTGGGTTGATGACCTGTTGTACTATGTAATAAAATGATATGCCTGTGATAAACTTACTAAATTTATGAATGGCTTTCGAGTCGCTTCTCTGAGTGAGTGGTGCGACGAGACAAAAAATATATTTTCCGAATACATAATTGTACGTGCATTGCAACAGGTTATCCGATGAGGCCAATCAACAATAGTAGTACACTATTTGTACTAGCTTCACATGCTTCGCGCGTCGGGCGGGTGTTTTTACTATAGCCATATGTTAATGTGTTCGTTGTACGTAACCAGCACCTCGAATCCTCGATATACTAGTAGTATAGTATATAGTAGGAGTAAGTAGTAGGAGTAGTAGGATGGCATGGGCCAGAACAAGCATTCACGTCCAGGAGTACGGCACACACCACCACCGCGACATCCATTTGACACCATATTATTTCTTGGAGTCCGTACGAGAGCAATCTCTTCAACCTCGTCATTTCTCTAACTTCAGCCATCGCGCGGCGGGCGAGGTGGGGGTTTGCCGATAGTCGGTTTCCTTAACTGCGGTCCCACTTGTAAGGCCAACTCCAACGCACGACCCCAAACGGACCTCCGTTTTGCACGAACTCCAACCTCGTCGTTTCTCTAATTTTGACTACTCCTGTAGTAAGTTGGATTAGTGCCTTCTCGATGCATTCATTGTTGATCTGCGGAGGCTCGATCTTGCATGCTTCTTTCTTCTTCGAGTGTAAAGAAGTAGACGTTGCTTCCTCGCATCTAGTCTCATGTCTAGCCTCTATTCTATACTAGCTAAAAGTGATAGAACATCTACTAAATTGCGCTCTATCAATATATGGATGTACTCTTCTTCCCAATACAAAAACTTGCATCCATTCTACTCCCTCCGTTGCACAATACTACATGCCTTCTATTTGTCAAAATATATATTTATCTAGACATGTCTTAGTATATAGGTACATCCATTTTTGGACAAATGGAAGTCAAGTATTTTGGAACGGAGGGAGTACACAATAAAATTTTTAAGTTAGCACAACTAGTCCAATCCGAGAGAAGAACCGAAGATTTGGTCGGGTTCTTCCTCCTTTTGCCGACAAATAGAGTGGTAGTTGAAGCAAGGAGATGTGCATCTTGGGTTAAACTGTAAATAAAATCTTACTACTCTTGAGTAACTCCAAAAGCGGCCACCAAAGATCTTTATTGGATTTGTTTTTCATCACCGGCACGTCGAGGTGAAAGATGTGCAGGTTCAGTGGGTCCTCTTGCGTTTTCACTGACATGTGGGGCCGCATGTGAGCAAACAAACGATGGGCTCCGCGCATCCGCTGGCTGGCTGAGAAGAGAGATAGAGGAGGGCTGAGCACAGACTGTAGGAAATTTGTTCTACGTACCTCGATATAGGCTCGGTATAGTGGGGTGGCATGGGCCATAACTAGCATTCACGTCTAGCAGTACGGCACACGCCACCCACACGAGTCCCATCCGATACCAATTTTCTTGGAGTCCGTGCTACAACCATCTCTTCTCCCTCCTCTCCACTTTTCTCAGCCATCACGCGGTGGGCGGGGTGGGGGTTTGCCAATAGTCGGTTTGCTCAACTGCGGTCCCACTTGTAAGTGATAATGCAACACCGCACGCATTCCCGCTTGAGCGGCGTGCCAGACCAACCGTGTGGGGGTGCGACGCGAACACGGCAGGCTTTTCCTTTTTGAACTCGTAACTTGTAAAATTTGGTTGCTCCATGGCGCGACCGATAGATAGAAAATAACGATTTTGCCTAGAGTAATGAGAAGTTTGCTTCTGGCGCCGTTCATGCATGGAGTACGTACGAAAATTATGAAGTTGATGCGAAAGGTAAGATAATTCCTGTAGTATCATATACTACTACATGGATTTGACGGAAGGATAAAAATACATACGGATCCATCAATGTTCAACGACATCCTCACGCCCTAGTGCGCCGGGTCACCAACCGATGTGTGAGGAGTAGCGGCGTTGGCGGCGAGCTCAACGTGCTTCTGAACAGTGCCGTCCAAGGTTGCCCTGCGCTCCAAGAAGGCCAGCGTCCTATTGTCCTCCTCTTGCATGTACTAGTCCTTGTGGACGATTTGCGCGTAGACGTGGGCGATTATGTCGATGGTGTCTTGCTGCACCAGGCGCTGCGTGGCGAGTGCGACCTCGAGGTGGACATTCTTCGGCGCGACGGCGGGCAGTCGCAGGGCCACCAGTGCGTCGAAGAGGTTGTTACCGTAGTGGCCGTTGAGGGTGGCGGGCATCGCAGAGCCTGGGCGTGTCGGCTGGAGGCTTACGTCAAAGTCATCCGCAAGCTTCTTGACGACGGTGAACTTGTCGAGGAAACCGACGAGGACCTCGTCGAACAAGGATGCGAAGCTGTTGTCCAAGCGGCCCCTCGCCCTGGCGGTCTCAAGCAATACTACCTGCCGGGCCACAGGCCGGCATCGTGGACCATCTGGCACAGCCGGCTGATGCTCGCGCTCATCGCCTCCATGGGTCTAGCGTAGCTTCTATTCAACTGATCTTGCGATTCGAGTGATCACTCAGCCCTTGGTTAGCGTGCGTAGGTGCGTAGTATTTCGTACTACTCCTCGGCCCTCTACTGCACCTGCCTTTGGCTATATGATAGGTGGGCCAGCCACCCCCTAGGGCCACGTGTCATTCACCTCCTGACCCGTCTCTCACACGCACCCTGCTAGTGTATATACTCCCTCCTTTCCGGTTTATAGGGCTTATCTCAAAATTTTAGTTTTTCCATTTCATAAGGCTCAATTTGGTTGTTTTCCATCGCACGTTCAGATTCCAAGGTGCATTAAATCATTGCATGCAAGTACTAAGAGAAAATTGACCAATGCATGTAATTTATGCATGCATGCATTGCAATTAATGCATTGGTAAACATACTTTTTTGAGGAAACAAGAGCATTAATTGTGTGCTTTTGCAAACTACAAAAAGTATTCCACCACTCACCATCTACCTTGGTTGGTGAGAATTTTGAATTGAGCCTTATAAACCGGAAAGGAGGGAGTATAGTGGTTTTCTTTTTCTCTCCATATCAACCATTTTATATTGCGTACGTGTCATTCAAGAGTGAAATGATGGTTGCTTCTTCCGACTAACTTACTGTGTGATTTGATTGCTCCTTAGTGGCCCCCACACGTACTCCCCCTACGTGTATGCAACAGTCACACGTACACATGGACGCAAAAACGCGCGCGATGCCCTAATGCATGCATGTCCGAGCACACGACGGAACACACACGGTGACGCTCAAGTGCTCAACCTACACGTGCATGCACACACATACTCAGTCAGGGTGAGCTAGTGACCATATAAACACCGGAAAATATATATTGAGCGCAATGAGTGTATTATGAAGTCCACTGACCGTATTTTTACAAATATATAGTGACAGACATTGTATTTATCTCGTTTGAAATTAAGCCATGTTAACCGGAGAGGAGGCAGCATGGACTAGCATTACTTTGCTGTGTCCCGTCAACTTGCCGAACGAGGAGAAGGTTGCAGGACGGGAGAAGCTTGCGCGCGGTGGCTCGCAGGACAAGGAGAAACTTTTGACTAATGCAAACTCTCCCTCGCTCAGGCGGTGGACGTGCAACAGTTAATTCAGTGTCAGATTGCCAGAAGCATACTACACTATACTACTAGGAACCTGATGGAGGAGCGTCTGCACTCTTATTATAATTTTAAAATGTGATAAAGCAATCTTCAACACATTTGGTTCTCTTCGAGGGTTCTCGCATGTGATAATGGAAGTTGATTGCATCGAACACTCGCCACAATTCTCGCTTAATTCTGGCTCATATCCTATTACAAATAGTAGCGCTCAGTAATATTTCCTCTTTTTTTGTTATTCAGCATGTAAACAGGTCAGCAAACCTTGAGGCGCATCTTCGTGCGAACCGTGCTTGCTGCACTTTGAATGTGGCCGAGAGCTGGCTTGATGAAACACCTCGCTTCCTATTTCTTTTTTTGGCTTCCTAGTGACCAGTGTCTTGGCTGATCATCCTAAGAATGCTTATATATGAATAAAGCTCTCTCATTTACCCACAAAAAAGATTAAGCCATATTAACCGGAAAGGAGGGAGTATGGACTAGCACTACTTTTTGGTGTGTCCCGTCAACTCGCAGAACGAGGAGAAGCTTGCAGGACAAGGTGAAGCTCGCTTACGCCTTTTGACTAATGCAACCTACCCTCGATGGACATGCATCAGTCCATTCGGTGTCAGATTGTCAGAGGCATACACTGTAGTACCCAACATGCGGAGTACCATCATTGTTCGACTTCACGAAGGGGCGAAGAGCCAAGCGCAGTACTAGTACGCATACTTGGTTTTGCACCTTCATACTACTCCACCCTCCGTCACAGTTTACAGGGCGCGCTTCATTATGATGCATTTCTCTCAATGCATTTCCACCACCAGAGAGACTTTAGACGCGTTTGTTTTAATGCTCAATTAATTAGGGCGTGGTAACCGCAATCAAGTCCACAATTTTCTCTCCATGTACTGTACTACTACGGAGTGCATGCATGTGTGTACCCGGGGTGGAAGCACTGCATGCACGTGTCTGCGCATTATTCCCTCTAGTAATAGACGCCGTGCTATAACTACCAATGCTATTTTTCAGGCCGATCGCTAGTCGCCTTGGTCCCACAGATTTCTTTTTCTTTTTTCTGAAGCGCGCTGTATAAACAGTGACGGATGGAGTAGTATGAGCGGATTCAAAGAAGAGCGTATTGATGGTTGCTTCTTCAGAGCAACTTACAGTGGGAAAGGTGGGGCTTATGATTTGACTGCTCATTACTCACTATTAATGCGGCGCAACGACCAGGCTGAGTCTCCCATGCGGTTGTGCACTACCCCCTCGGTTCTTAAATATACTCCGGAGTATTTGTCTTTCTAAAATATGTTGAAATCTCTGTTAAGACGAATAGAATATTTAGGAACGGAGGGAGTACACATACAAAGCAAAATGAGTGAATCTACACTCTAAAATATGTCCGTTTGAAATTTGTAAAAAGACAAATATTTAGGAACGAAGGAGTATAATTTCGTGCATGGCACATGGACCCGGATGATGAAGAGGCTTCTGGCAATGCTATCAAGCTTCCATCATTTGTTTACATAATTGACGTACTATACAAATAATTTTCCAGCGACATGAAATTGTACAATGGTGTGAGCTTTCAGCTTTTGTTTCGTGTGTCTTGCCATCGATGCTCTTTCGGAAACAATAAAAAACTAACTTCCTTGCTAATGCATTTCAATTATTAGCAGATCAGAGCTAATAATTACATCACAACTGAAGACAAAGTTGTGAGAAGGTGTTAAATTAAAATTGATCCAGGCTTTCATTGGGAGCAACGTCCCCCCAGCTCTGTCTAAATCAACAAGGCATGTTGGGAAAAAAGTAGCTGTCTGGAGCATGCAACATTCCGATCATTTTGTGCAGTTCCACTAAAATAGAGCTGAGCATCCCTGTTCCAAAGATATCAAGTGTGATTACTATAATAGAGGACTGCTGATGAAACAATAAACACACAAATAGAAGCCGGTCACCTTTGCGGTCTCTCTTAAGACTAACTAGTTGGAGAAGATTAGGCTCGGAGTTGGATGAGGAGGATAGAGCAAAACCAATCTCCCTTTGTGCAGTCGCACTGAAATGTAGAGACGTTGCCCGTGTGACATTTTAGTACAACTACACAAAACACTCTTAATAAAAAAAGTGATTTGTGCAATTCACCAAAAGGTCGCAATAGCAACGAGGTGAAATGGATAGCCCTGTTTGCAAAAAAAGAGGTAGAAAGGAAACAATTAGTGGCCAATAACAGTTGATGACACATGCGACGACAAAAAAGAAGCATATTCCTTGTCCTAAGGGAAGATAACAACACGGTTGTGTTTGTCTAAAACGGTGTGAGGACGAGAATGCAATATGGAAAGTACGCCGGACGAGCTACGTTTTGGGCAAACAACTATGGAAGATCCACATGCAGCGACGTGGGAAAACGGGCAGTGGAGCAAGGCCGGAGGGGATACCTGGAGGTCGTCGGGATGTAACTAGGTGAGCGGCGGCGGGCGGAATCTGCCAGCGGGTGGCGTAGGCCCTGCCGCGCCGGAGCTTGGTCAGAGAAAATAGTGTGTACCGCAGATCGGGACGTGCTGCCTCGGCACCGTCGAACGGAGAAATGATGCACTTCCTTCCTTTCCCCCGGCGGACGGGATGCAGCCGAATCAGTGACCAACGGTGAGAGAGAGAGAGGCCACCGCACTCCCTTTCCCCCGGCGGACGGGATGCGACCGAATCAGTGACCAACTGTGAGAGAGAGGCCACCGCACTCCCTTTTCCCCGGCGGACGGGATGCGGCCAGATCAGTGACCAACGGTGAGAGAGAGAGAGAGAGAGGCCACCGGAGCCTTGTGTGAGATACTCTGAAGAGCGGACTACCTTTTCCTCCATAAAAATCGTTTTATATTCTGTGTATGTGCCATTGAGTGCTATAACTTTATTTAAAAATAACACGGCAACGCGTCAAGTCGAACTTTGTTTCGTGCACGCGTGGTACACGACCTCCCTAGGTAAACAACCATTACAGGCGTTCAAATTAGCACATGGGCTGCCATTTCGTAAAGAAATGAGCTCCACCATGTACCCGCGCGGGTGTGGCTGGGCACGAAGCGTGAGTACGTGCACGGTGCACCTATTCTCTTCTTGTATACGTACACCACCTACGTGGGGTTGTGTGAGAGAGATACAAACCTAGAGAGATATAGTGTGTGGGTTCTTGAGAGTTTTTTTGGGGGGGGGTCAATCAAGAAATTTAACATATGCAATGTGTGTGAAATAGAGTCCTGGACATAACATATATATAGAGGGGGCGATCCACGAGAAGAGAGTGGAGGTATCATCGGCTTGAGGTGTCTATAGAATCGAAGAGAGGGATGATGTGTGTGTGTGTGCGCGCGCGCGCGCGATTGATAAAGAGTTCCATCGAATTTGTGTGTGCCCACGTCAAAGATATAGAGTGGCTGTCCTACTGCAATGTGAGATGGGACATGTGCAGTTTATCTCTGTGGCATGGATACCTACCTGCAGCGCTTGACTATCGGTGTGTGGTGGGGGAAGAGGGAGGCCCAATTAACTATAGAGGTACAATGGCTGGTATATGTGTGGAGGAGGAGAGAGGCCTACCTCATGTATTAAGGAGATCGATCTGCCTCATGTATTAAGGGAGATCGATCGGCATCCATCCATATGTGCAGGAGATGAATAAGGTTGGGAGAGAGACAGAGCTAGAGCGTTGGAGGGGGTGGTAGTGGAGTTGCTTCTAACAAATGGTGGGATAGGGTTTCTAGACAAATGGAGGGCACGCCCGCAATATCAATAAGAGAGGAGATGGCTGCTTGTTGTCTGTGCACATGCGTGTGAGAGACGGGCTAGGAGGCATGCACGAATGATGAGGTGAACGATGTGGCTGTGGTAAGCAGACGTAACTACATAGGAAGATCAATCGCCCTTTGTAAGAGAAAGGAGAGACGTAACTTGTGAGGTACGTCGATCGATGGGGGGTAGTTAAAGTCGATCTAGGTATATGTTGGGAGATCGATCGGTATACATGCATGTGTGTGTTAGAACCAAATGAGGCACGAGGAGAAGGATAGAGAGAGAGAGGGATGCATGTAGGAGGTGGTACGAGAGGCATACTATATCGAGGGGGAGAAGTGTGCGAGTACAAGAACGATGAAAAGAGTGGTGGGAGTGAGGCATGGACGGTGACAAGAGAAGAGGGGAAGCTTGTGTTTGTGCTAGGCACACCTGGCTAGAGAGGCATATCGTTCGATGTGTGCCGTAAAGAAGGAGCTGGGGGGCCTACACACACCGTGGGTGAACGATCTAAAGTGAAAACACGAATTTGCGCGATGGATCTAGAGAATGCTGAGGGAGGGTGAGAGGGATGCGGGCGTGTGCATGCACAAGAGAAAGTTAGCACTAGCTACAAAGATAAGAGGGTTGTGTGGGTGTAAAAGACGAATAGAGATCATATATACTTCATTATAAAAAGCGAATTCGGATATTTGAAGAATTTATCATAGTGTTTAAAACCGACGGATGTGTGAATATATATAACGGTGATAAACATGGTGTGGTTATGAACATGGTATACTACATTTAACATATTTTATCTCTACTCTTATAAAAAACGGAGTTGTTGATGATGGTGTGCCTGCCATCCTGCATTATAGGCCATCTGATTTATATCTGGCGGATAGCAAGGAAACTTTGATGGTTGAAGTTGGCAACAATCATGATTGTAGATTCTTATTGAAATAGAGAAACGAATTCAAATTTAGTTCGAATTGCAGCGGTAGTATAGACATTTGGAATGCACTAAAATGTTGGTATGAGTAGGTTACATGCATTATACAACAAGCGAAAAAATTTAATCGGACATAACATGGATTCATACTCCCTCCTTCCATCTACATAGGGCGTAATGAGATTTTTAAGACCGCCTTTGACTATTGATAAGATTAATAGTACATGACATGCACAATGTGAAAGTTATATCATTGAAAGAACCTTTCACAGATGAATTTAACGGTGTGCTTTGTGTAAGTTGCATGTCATATATCATTGCTCTAATATTTGGTCAAAGTTAGCATCGAAAAACGCATTAGGCCCTATATAGATGGAAGGAGGGAGTAGCTTTGAATAGCATTTGTATAGTAAAACGGGGCAAGACTCTCTCTTTGTCTGGTGTGAATAGTTTTATTTTTTTCATTTTCTTTTTGGTTGAGGGAAGTGCGAATTGATTTGGTACGCACAAGTACAATATTACGACATGTTAGGCTTGTCCCTGAAATTCAACCCGCGTCTTGTTATATCCCGAAAATTCAGATATCGTGCTCCCAAAACTGGCGCCTTCACAACCCGCGCCTTGCTATCCCGAAATTACAACGCGCGCGAAAACTCCCTCCAGCTGCCAAATCCCGACACACGAAATCCCCCTTCTAACCCTGAGCCGAAAGCGCCGCTAGTTCAAATCGGTGGGGGGTACTTTTGTAACACACCCTACATTTCGGACAAGCTTGTTCCTAAGTCATGCTTCACCCCCTCCCATCACCCCCTTTTCGCCATTCGAAATCCCAGGCCGCCATAACCTCTCTGCTCGAGCCGCGAAACCCCACCCTCCTCCGCCCGCCACGTCACCGCTGCCCAGCCGGAGCCTCTTCCCCGATGACGTCGTCCACCGCAACAGCTCGACGCCCTCGTCCACCTCCCCGGATGAGGATCCATCGTCCATCTCGCCGTCCCGCCGGTTCAGCCGCCCCGTCCTCCACCTCCAAGGAGCTACTCCGACGATCTCCTCGTCTATCGCAGCTGCTCCATCCCCACAGCGCCGCCTTAACCTGCTCCACCGGAACCACAGCATCCTCACCGACTCCTTGGACAAAGCCGAGGCCTACTCGGCGCCACCAAAGAGGTTGTACACCCATCGCATCGCACCTTCTCCTTAACTCGACCTCCCGGCGCCGACGGTGCTCCATCCCGCACCCCCATGGAGCGGCTACCTTGAAGCCGGTGCCATGGGCGACATCTCCACGACGGCTCTCCCCCAGTGCGAGGCCCCTTCGGCGGCGACGGCCATACCAGCCGAATCTGCTGCTGCTGCTCCGGCTCTCACTCGATCGCTCGCTCGCCCAGCTGCTGCTGCTGCTCTCCCCCTCGCTCGTGCTGCTACTTTGCTCCGATTAAGCCACACTTCAGTCGACTGAATTGACTTTTGGGTCAGTCGATTTTCAGGGGTTGGGGGGGGGGCTCGCCGGAGTTAAGGAAGAACCACCCGCAGCGGGGACGGGGGCTCGCCGAAGAGGTACCCCACTATCTATCTTAGGGTTTAGGGGGGGGCGGGGGGCCTAGAGGGCTGGCCGGGGCGGCGGTGGCGAGTTGTTTCGGGGCGGCGAGGCGGCGCTGGGGCCGGCGGTTCGGTCGGTGGTGGCTGGCGGCTCAGGGGGGTGCAGGTTGAAGATGAACTGCATGCCCTCCCTAAACTACATGTCAAGTGCCTCTCTGCTACCATTGCGTTCAGTTTTGACAGTAGCATTCAGATTCCACAGTAAATTTCAGTTTGGACAGTTAAGTTCAGAGTCAACAGTTTTTACCTCATCTGTTGTAGTCAGGTGGTTTTTGGTGATGTTAATTTTACATCCATTTTACATCATCTATTGGAAATGCTATTAGAATCCCACTTGAGATTGACGATGTCTGTCTTGTGCTGCTTCAGCCTTGACGTCTTACGGCTCACCGGAGCTGCTCCAACGACAGAACGATCCATCATAACAGAGCAGTGCCCTGGACGCCGTCTACAGATTTCTCAGGTCTTCCTCCACACCTCCGACAGCCACCTCTACCTCAACTGCTTCAGCGACCAACCCAATGATGCTGAGGTCGACACGGCTACGGCAAAGAGGTTGTACACTTGTTGCATCACTTATTACTATACATTCACGTCGATCCATTAGGGCTATTTTGGTTCAACGGAAAAACATCAATCCACTGATTGTTACCATCACTCCAAATTTCTGCATGCTCTCGTTACATAATCTCACCATATATTTTTCGTATGCATGTCAGATATTGTACACAGTCATGCTGAACATGTAGAGAAAAAGAGAAGAGTTTTGCGCGGTAATACAATGTCATGCAGACATCGCTCCATGGTGGGTTCAATGGCAAACCCTCCCCACCCCTCTCCAGATTGTAATCTAGAGGAAGATATCTGTTCTGAGGCGGATTTGGACGCCGCTGACCACTCCTATTTACCCCCCAAGGTGTTTGCTCTACCTTGGCATGATGATGTTAGTCATATCATGCATATGTTGCCTTGCAGTGCCTACTTTTGACATCATATATGTCATCTGCTTAGTTTAGATATGTTATGTAATGCCACCTATTTAGTTTCTATATCATATATGGGAATTATGCAGTCTCATGTCTTTTAGCCAGCCATAATATATGTGAAATGTGCAATGCCATCCTGTTTAACCAGGCATCATATATTTGAATGATATCTTGCCCATCCTTTTCTTCATTACATTTCCATTTGTCGAGAATGTTTGTACATTAAACTACTCTTCCTGTGAATCAGCCATTTGGATGGGAGATGGAAAAATCTGGAGTGAAAACAAGGCCTTTAGAGCAGACGGTGCTACCTGTCAAAGCAGATCTCTTGTTGGGTCCCGATAGCTCCTCAGAGATGGATTCAGAGACACATGACCAGTCCTATTCCCCTACTGAGGTGTATGCTCTAACTTGGCACGGTTATACTGCTCACATCATGCATAAGGTGTCTTGCATTGCATATTTTAGACATCATATACACAATATTCAACACCATGTTCTTAGTTCATACATCATATCGAATGCCCTCTGTTTAGCATATAAATCATATATGTGAATTAAATGATGCGATCTTGATTATTTAGATAACATGTAGGTGAATTATGTCAGGCGATCCTGTTTAGTTATTCATCATATCTTTGAATTATGTTATGCTATGCTATCCAGTTTAGATAGATATCATATATGTGAAATTATGTCATGCTATCCGTTTTAGTTAAACAATATACATGTCAACTATTTCATGCCCTCTTTTTTCCACACTATCTATTGCATCTGTCTCTCATACAATGTCTGTACATTCAACTATGTTTCCTGTTTATCAGCCATTTGAATTGGAGCGGGTGATGCCAGTATCTAGCGGACTAAAAACACGGTCTTCAAATAAAACAGTGCTACCTCTTGGTGGAGATAGCACCCCGGTTGTACATGCACAAGAACTAGCCCTACCACACATAACCCAAACTCTCGCAGATTGTACCCCTACTACGATGGACAGAGAACCAGCTTCACCCAATCTAACCCCAACCCCAGCCGATAGTAACCCAGTTCCTGTTGACATAGCACCATCTCCACCACAGAGCTCCCAAACAAGAGCATTTAGTAAGGTAGCTCCAGTGCCCAAAGGGCCAGTACTATCACGGCGAACCCCAACTCCACCAGTTAGTACGCCTATTCTTGTGGAGGAAGCACAACCAGCTAGTCGTAGTTTAGCATCTATCGCATTTTATGTTGTTAAATCGTATGTGCGTATCTTCCCATCTTGGAAATATTATACTGAAGATGAAGGAAAATGCCAGTTGCAGGTGTTTGTCCAGGAGTTATGTGTAAGTAATGTTATTCATGGCAATTACTTTGCTTTCTCCCATACATCCTACCTCCATGATGGTTATAATACAACAAATTTTCCCATTTTTCTCTATAGAGAAGGACCGATTTGGAAACTCAGGATGAGGTAACCTGTGCTAATACCTCTGCTATCTTCAAGAATTCTTGGTGGCAGTATCGGAGTTACCTGAAGAAAACGTACTTCACCGGCAAAGAAACTCATCAAATTCCCTTACGTTCTCCTGAAACACATTTACTGGACGATGCCTAGGAACGCCTTGTTCTGTACTGGTCCCGAACCAAGAATGTGGTAAGGTCTATGAGCTCATTTCCTATTTTTAAGTATTATATTCTTGCGTCTTACTGTACTCTGTTCATGTAGAACAAGTGCCTAAACCTGAAGAACAACTGTTCTAATTTAAGATTCCATTGCTACCATAGGACATAGATATATGTTTGTTTGATGCTTTTATTATGTACTAGTACTTGGCAATAGATGACTTGGTAGTTTAATCCTGTCCACCTTACTAATGAACTGGTTCACCGAAATGAGTTTCATATACTAGTACATGCTAAACTTGTTATGTGTCTGCTTGTTTCTTCTTTTAGAATGCTGACAGAATATTGGGGAAGAGTGCCTTATTAAGCAATGGTAAAGGAAGTAATGCAGATAAGGTTCAGGATAGTGACACATCCTGTCTTGGTTTAGTGTTGGAGTTACTGGCCACTACCGCTTGCACAAGCTATTCAAACTCACTGTCTGAATCAGTTCGGTTTGTTGAGTCTCAACTACAAGCTGAAAGACATCAATCAGCTGTGCTGCGACAAGAAGCGGAAGGACTGCGGAAGTCCCTGGATCATTCAGATGCATACTTTCTGGTGCAACAGCACGCGTTGGAGGATTTTAGCGCCAAATAGGACAAAGCTAATCAGCTTGCTAAGCTTATTGCCAGCATGGTGGATACCCAGGATAATGTTTCTTGAGCTCTTCTGAAGTTGTTTCAGTTATGCTCCTGTTTTGCTGCCGCGTTTATTTGCACTGGTGGCCAATTTTGACGGCCAGTGTATATGATATGCTGCTTTGTTCCCTATATTTGCACTGGTGGCGAACTTTGATGCCTGTAATATGTGTAATAGCCGTGATAGCCTAGCGTTAGTTGCTTGCTTATTTATTTCCTTGTTGTCTTGTTTATTTGTTTGCTTGTGGTCATTGCAGTTCTTTTTCCGCGGTTAACTAGTGGCTGCAATAACCTATTTTTTAAAACTAGGCCACAATAACCATGGGCTAATATTTACTGTAGTGACACTGGGCCTCCTACGGGCCGTAGAAACAGTGGGCTTACGGGCCGTAGAAACAGTAGGCCTTCTACGGGCCGTAGAAACATTGGGCCTTCTATGGGTCGTATCATCAATGGGCCTTATACGGGCCGTATGATCGATTGGCCAAAGATGGGCCAATAACAGGCCGCATTATGGCCGTAAACGGTCTAGAGTTGGAATCGTCCGTTCATGGGCCGACCGTAACGGGCCATCGTTAATAGGCTGTATTTTATGACGCTATGAAAACGGCCCAACGTATTAACGAACCACAAACGGGCCGACTGTAACCATGGGCTGAATTTGGCCCACAAGCAGAAAATGACAGTAATAGGCCGTAAGTAAACGAATGCTGGAAATGAGCCCAAGAATAAATGGGCTCTGAGAAGGCCGAAAGATAACATGGGCTGGAAATGGCCCAACGGAATAACGGGCCGTTAATGGGTATAAAGTGATACACTGTTCATTACGGGCCAGTTTCACCACGGCCGTTAATGGGTGTAAAGTGATACACTGTTCATTACGGGCCAGTTTCACCATGGGCTGTTAATAGGCCAAGAGTTACATAGGGCCTCATATGGGTTGAAAGACGTCATGGGCCATACATGGGCCAGAAGTGAAAACGGGCTGGAATCATATTGGATGGCCCAGATGACGCTACTGGGCCTAATTCGGATAGGGCGTAACGGGCCTTGGGTTAGCGGGCTGTAAATGGGCTATATGCGAATAGGCCATTAACAAGCTTTCCATGGGCCGGCCCGCCAGCTTTTGACCAAGTCAAATGGGCCGGCCTTTTCACAGGAATGGGCCTCTATTGGGCCGTGCCACGTATTGACGTATCATAGGCACCTATTTGACCAATTGACGAGCTGACACGTGTTTCGTCCGGCCAATAAGAATTTTACACGTGGAAATTTCCCATTGGTCGGGGCTGTTAACGGGTTATCGGATCCAAAACCCGACCCGATAGCTTAACGGCGTTCCATTACGGTGGATGCCACGTGTCGGTCACCCTTGACGAAAGCACTTCTGTGACGCACGATTTATCGTCATGGAAGTGGACACTTCCATGATGATAATTTTGGTAATGTCATGGAACACTTCTACGACAACACAGGTATGACTATCTTGGTTCTGTCATAAATTTGTCATGGATGTACATGCATGACAAAAAAAGCGACCTACTGTGACAAACACGTATCATCACGGAAGTGTATTTTTTTGTAGTGTGATGATGCTCAACCTAGTAATGATAATGACATAGAAATTGAACCTGTTGTTGATCTTGATAACCCACAATCAAAGAATCAACGTTATGATAAGAAAGATTTTGCTGCTAGGAAACATGGTAAAGAAAGAGAGCCTTGGGTTCAGAAACCCATGCCTTTTCCTCCCAACCCATCCAAGAAAAAGGATGATGAAGATTTTGAGCGCTTTGCTGAAATGATTAGACCTATCTTTTTGCGTATGTGATTAACTGATATGCTCAAAACCACTCCTTATGCTAAGTACATGAAAGATATTATTACAAATAAAAGAAAGATACCGGAAGCTGAAATTTCCACCATGCTTGCTAATTATACTTTTAAGGGTGGAATACCAAAGAAACTTGGAGATCCCAGTGTACCCACTATGCCATGCTCTATTAAAAGAAACTATGTTAAAAACGCTTTATGTGATCTTGGAGCCTGTGTTAGTGTTATGCCTCTCTCTTTATATCGTAGACTTGATTTGAATAAGTTGACACCTACTAAAATATCTTTGCAAATGGCTGATAAATCAACTGCTATACCTGTCGGTATTTGTGAGGATGTGCATGTTGTAGTTGCAAATGTTACTTTTTTAACGGACTTTGTTATTCTTGATATTCCCGAGGACGATAGTATGTCTATTATTCTTGGAAGACCCTTTTTGAATACTGCAGGGGCTGTTATTGATTGCACTAAAGGCAATGTCACTTTTCATGTTAATGGTAATGAGCATACGGTACACTTTCCGAGGAAACAACCTCAAGTTCATAGTATCAATTCTATTGGAAAAATGTCATCGATTATATTTGGAGGTTTTGAATTTCCTCTTCCTACTGTCAAGAAGAAATATGATATTCTTATTATTGGGGATGTGCATATCCACGTTGAGGTAGCATAGTGTCATTCGAAATTTCTCCGGTTCCATGTTATTCGGAATGAGTTCGTTAACAAGACTTGATCAACCTTGTTAGTGGATTCCTTTTGATGATCATGAGATGGATGAAACTAGAAGGCACAACCTTGTGTACCCCACTTTTACTTTCTGCTATTTATATGAGATAAAATAAAATAAATATTTTTCTCTCTATTATCTGATTATCCATGCAATATAAAAATACCGCGAAAATAAAATTCTCCAAATGCCCTGAAATTTAAATATGATTTTTTCTAGAATATTTGAGGATTTATGGAACTGAGAACACACCAGGGGGGTCAACCACCTGCCCATGAGGTTGGAGGGCGCGCCCACACCTCTAGGGCGCGCCCCCTGCCTCGTGGGCCCATGGTGGCCCTCCTCCACTTATCCTTTCACCCATACACTTCATCTTCCTCCCACAAACACGAATAACCAGCTCAAACCCGAGTCCAAGCTCGTTTTGCTGCCATTTTCGATCTCCTTGCTCAAAGCACCTCTCACAAAACTGGTTGGGGAGATTGTCCCTTGGTATGTGACTCCTCCATTGGTCCAATTAGTTTTTGTTCTAGTGCTTTATTCATTGCAAATTTGTGTTGCTTAGGTGACCCTGTTCTTGAGCTTACATGTCAAATTTATATGGTTCCAAGTAGTTTTGATGCATGATATAGGCCCTAGGCACTTGTAGGAGTAGTTGCTATCAATATTATTGAGTTTGGTTTACTTTTATTTTGAAGTTACTAAAAATTTCAGTATTTTTCAGAAAATGATGAGGAGACTTTTGAGGGGCTCATCGAGCCAAAGCTCGAAGGAAAAGGCACCAAAGCCTAAGTATAATCTGCCTCGCACAGCGGAGGTTCGGGCGTGTGAATGGCCTTCCGGGGATTTCTTGAGAGCAGCCGGGATTTATGAAGATTTTCATGAATTGGCTCATAATGCAGGCCTCACCGCTTTCCTCCACGACCAATGCAATCAGTATCTCTTACTCACAAATACCTTTGTGCAAAACTTTCATTTCCATTCTAGGAACTCACCACCTACGGTGGAGTTTCATTTATATGATGAGCATAAGGAGATGTCACTTTATGATTTTTGTCGGATTTGTTTAGTCCCTTTTGAGGGCAAGATAGAAGAACCACATCGTGATGATGTGGAGGGGTTTATTGATACTATCACTGTAGGGGAAACAAGGAAGGTTTCCGATGCACGAATCACTAGCATACATTTTCCTGTTTTACGCTACTTTGCATTATTTGCTAGTCGTTGCTTAATTGGTCGCGGAAACCGTGGAAACCTTAGTATCCCTGATATTATTATTTTGCTCCAAGGTTTATATGGTGATTACACTTTTAGTATGGGCGACATTATTGCCAAACGGTTAAGTCTGAACCGTACCAAGGGCCCCTGAGGGAGTCCTGGATTAGGGGGTGTTCGGGTAGCCGGACTATACCTTCAGCCGGACTCCAGGACTATGAAGATACAAGATTGAAGATTTCGTCCCGTGTTCGGATGGGACTTTCCTTGGCGTGGAAGGAAAGCTTGGCGATGCGGATATTCAAGATCTCCTACCATTTTAACCGACTTTGTGTAACCCTAACCCTCCCCGGTGTCTATATAAACCGGAGGGTTTTAGTCCGTAGGACAACTTCATCATACAACAATCATACCATAGGCTAGCTTCTAGGGTTTAGCCTCCTTGATCTCGTGGTAGATCTACTCTTGTACTATCCATATCATCAATATTAATCAAGCAGGACGTAGGGTTTTACCTCCATCAAGAGGGCCCGAACCTGGGTAAAACATCGTGTTCCTTGCCTTCTGTTACCATCTGGCCTAGACGCACAGTTCGGGACCTCCTACCCGAGATCCGCCGGTTTTGACACCGACATTGGTGCTTTCATTGAGAGTTCCTCTGTTTCATCGCTTTTAGGCCCGATGGCTCCTTCGATCATCAACAACGATGCAGTCCAGGGTGAGACTTTTCTCCCCGGACAGATCTTCGTCTTCGGCGGCTTCGCACTACGGGCCAATTCGCTTGGCCACCTTGAGCAGATCGAAAGCTACGCCCCTGGCCATCAGGTCAGGTTTGGAAGCCTAAACTACACGGCTGACATCCGCGGGGACTTGATCTTCGACGGATTCGAGCCACAGCCAAGCGCGCTGCACTATCTCGATGGGCATGATATAGCTCTGCCGCCGAACAGCGCCTTGGAGGCCGCACACGCATCGGTTCCGACCATTGATTCGGAGCCTACTACGCCGATCGAGGATCAGCGGTTGGACGCTGCCTCAGGGGCTGCGATCTCAGAGGCGATCGAGCCGAACTCCAGCCCCGCACTCCGCATGGCCCGTGACTCCGAGGAGCCAGATTCCTCTCCGAACTCCGAGCCCCCCACGCCCCTGCCGATCGAATCCGATTGGGCGCCGATAATGGAGTTCACCGCCGCGGACATCTTTCAGCACTCGCCCTTCGGCGACATCCTGAATTCTCTAAAGTCTCTCTCTTTATCAGGAGAGCCCTGGCCGGACTACGGTCAGCAAGGTTGGGATACGGACGATGAAGAAATTCAAAACCCACCCACCACCCACTTCGTAGCCACTGTCGACGACTTAACCGACATGCTTGAGTTCGACTCCGAAGACATCGATGGCATGGACGACGATGCAGGAGACGAACAAGAACCAGCACCTGTAGGGCGCTGGAAGGCCACCTCGTCATATGACATATATATGGTGGACACTCCAAAGGATGGAGATGGAGATGGAACAGCGGGGCACGATACCTCTAAGAAACAGCCCAAGCGTCGGCGTCAGCGGCGCCGCTCTAAATCCCGCCAAAGCAAAAACGGTGATTCCGGCTCGAGAGATAATACTACTCCGGATAGCACCAAAGAACACCCCCTCCAGCAAGATTCAGCACAGGAGGATAGAGAAGCCAGCCCTCACGAGAGGGTGGCGGACCAAGAGGTTGAGGACGTTAATTATACGCCTCCCTCCGAAGACGAGGCAAGCCTCGACGACGACGAGTTCGTCGTGCCAGAGGATCTTGCCGAACAAGAGCGTTTTAAACGCAGGATTTGCTAGTTGACAGATGGACTGAAGTCCTTGCGGCCGAAGAGTATGAACTCGAACGCCCCTCCAAGAGTTACCCAAAGCGCAGGCTGCTACCCCGACTAGAGGAGGAAGCACCTACATCACCAGCGCATGACATGGCCGACCGGCCACCTCGTGGCCGTGACAGAGAGGCCTCTTGGCCCTCCACTCAAGCCATGCCCCGACGCCGCGTCAAGCATACTAAGGCACGGGAAAATACACCCGACCTGCGCAACATACTGGAGGACAAGGCAAGGCAAACAAGATTGATCTACGGATCACGCAGGCGCTCCACGGCACGTGACGGTGATCGTCACTCCGGATGCAATAAATCCGGCCGGGCCGAACTCAACAGACAAAGCTCCTTCGAGCTGCATCGTGATATAGCCCAACACAGAGGCGCCGCACACCCACTATGCTTCACAGATGAAGTAATGGATCATAAAATCCCTGAGGGCTTCAAACCCGTAAACATCGAATCATACAATGGCACAACAGATCCTGCGGTATGGATCGAGGATTATCTCCTTCATATCCACATGGCCCGCGGTGATGATCTACACGCCATCAAATACCTCCCACTCAAACTTAAGGGACCGGCCCGGCATTGGCTCAACAGCTTGCCAGCAGACTCAATCGGTTCTTGGGAGGACCTAGAAGCCGCATTCCTTGACAACTTCCAAGGCACTTATGTGCGACCACCGGACGCCGATGACCTAAGCCACATAATTCAGCAGCCATAGAAATCGGCCAGGCAATTCTGGACACGGTTCCTAACAAAGAAAAACCAGATAGTCGACTGTCCGGACGCAGAGGCCTTAGTGGCCTTCAAGCATAATATCCGTGACGAGTGGCTTGCCCGGCACCTGGGACAGGAAAAGCCGAAATCTATGGCAGCCCTCACGACACTCATGACCCGCTTTTATGCGGGAGAAGACAGCTGGCTGGCTCGCAACAACAATTTAACCAAGAACCCTGGTAATTCGAATACCAAGGACAAAAGCGACAGGTCGCGTCGGAACAAACAAAAGCGCCGCGTTAACAGCGACAGCAACAAGGATACGCCAGTTAATGCCGGATTCCGAGGCTACAAATCCGGTCAACGGAAAAAGCCATTCAAAAGAAATACTCAGGGCCCGTCCAGTTTGGACCGAATACTCGACCGCTTGTGCCAGATACATGGCACCCCCGAAAAGCCAGCCAATCACACCAACAGGGATTGTTGGGTGTTCAAGTAGGCAGGCAAGTTAAGAGCCGAAAACAAAGACAAGGGGCTGTAGAGCGACAACGAGGAGGAGCCCAGGCCGCCGAACAACGGTGGACAGAAGGGATTTCCCCCGCAAGTGCGGACGGTGAACATGATATACGCAACCCACATCCCCAAGAGGGAGCGGAAGCGTGCGTTACAGGACGTATATGCGATGGAGCCAGTCGCCCCAAAGTTCAACCCATGGTCCTCCTGCCCGATCACCTTTGATCGAAGGGACCACCCCACTAGCATCCGTCATGGCGGCTTCGCCGCATTGGTTCTAGACCCAATCATTGACGGATTTCATCTCACAAGAGTCCTCATGGACGGCGGCAGCAGCCTGAACCTGCTTTACCAGGATACAGTGCGAAAAATGGGCATAGATCCCTCGAGGATCAAGCCCACCAAAACGACCTTTAAAGGCGTCATACCAGGTGTAGAAGCCAATTGTACAGGCTCAGTCACACTGGAAGTGGTCTTCGGATCTCCGGATAACTTCCGAAGCGAGGAGTTAATCTTCGACATAGTCCCATTCTGTAGTGGCTATCACGCACTGCTCGGGCGAACCGCATTCGCAAAATTCAATGCGGTACTGCACTATGCATACCTCAAGCTCAAGATGCCAGGCCCTAGAGGAGTAATCACGGTCAATTGTAACACTGAACGCTCCCTCCGAATGGAGGAGCACACGGCAGCGCTCGCAGCAGAAGTACAAAGCAGCCTCTCTAGGCAGTTCTCCAGTTCGGCCTTCCAAAAGCCGGACACTGTCAAGCGCGCCCGGAGTACCCTACAACAAGACCGCCTGGCACGTTCTGAGCTAGCATAGCAATGCGGCCCCAACCCTAGCCCTCATGATATAGCGAAACTAGTGCTTCGCGTACATAACTACGCTCTTGAAATACCATGGGCACAGGGGAAGGGGCACTATCACAGCACGCCCGAAATACGGCTTAAATCGCACCAGGGGCTGCCAGATTCCTTTTTTTTCTTTTTTTCTCTTACTCTCAGGACTCCATACTTCGGATGACCCGTTCGGCAATTCAACTGCCGCACAAATGATGCAAGATCCAGGAAAGAAGACAAGCCACGCCGCATTATGGAACTCCCAGGTGGTCTCTATTGCGAGCAGTATACCTGTTTTTTAATACAATTCCGTGGCCTGCCCCTGGCTAGGACATGTTAAATAGTCCAATTTCTTTTGCTTATCGCACTATTTGTATCGTTTCTCTTTCATAGCAGCCTTTCTATAAATAATGCATAGCTTTTTGTCTATTTTTTGCATTATCCTCTTTTTATATATATGTTTATCAATAACATGTTGCATCCGTACACTGTGGTACGGCAAAAATACGCCAGGGGCTTCAGTACCCATCAATATGGCGTGAGAAGTCCGTACACTTTCACAAGTGCGGCACCCCGAACTTATAGCACTATATGCATCGGCTCCGAATCATGATTTGGGTCAATAGTTGGGTTTTCCCGGCTCCTATGTTTTGGTGCCTTACATTCCGCTATATCGGCTAAGGTAGCACTAGGAGAACTACTGCGATTGTGCCCCAGTTGAGCTGGGCTGAGCACCTCAGTAGAGAAAGCTGAAACTGACTGGCGAGAGACCGGTCGCTGTTCGAGAGGTTTTTCGAGTCCTTAAAGACTTATGCCGCTTCGAGCGAGGAACCGGCTTTGTCCGGCCAAGGCGTGGATAGCGCCCCGAACTCGGTCTTCCGAATACTAGGGGCTTCGCCGAAATTTAAAATTATAGAGTTCTATGGCTAAGTGAGAGTGTTCAAGCATTACAGTCCGATTGCCTTGTTCGTTGTGCTGAGCGCCTCCCTCGACGGACCCAATCATGGGGAAAAGAGCGCTCAGGTTTATCCCGAACACCCCAGCACTAGTGGCATGGGGGCAGAAGCCGATGACTGGCCATCTCTCAATTTTTTGATAAACGGCCGCATAGAAAGTAATATTTTAAATTCAAGCATTGCTTAGCGCATATGAACAAGTTTTCAGCGCATAGGATAACACAAGAGAGTTCATTCAAAAATTACATCCTTGGTGCATTCATCCGCCATAAGGCGGGCACCGGCCAGAACATCCTTGTAATAGTTCTCGGGCTTGCGATGCTCCTTCCCCGGTGGCGGCCCGTCCCTCACAAGCCTCTCACCGTCCAGCTTACCCCAGTGCACCTTTGCACGGGCAAGGGCCCTACGGGCACCTTCGATGCAGACGGAGCGCTTGATGACCTCGAGCCTTGGACAAGCCTCCACCAGCCGCCGCACCAGTCCGAAGTAGCTCCCAGGCAGGGCCTCTCCAGGCCACAGCCGAACTATGAAGCCCTTCAGGGCCTGTTCGGCCGCCTTGTGGAGCTCGACCAGCTGCTTCAACTGGTCGCTCAAGGGCACAGGGTGTCCGGCCTCAGCGTACTGAGACCAGAACACCTTCTCCGTCGAGCTGCCTTCCTCGGCTCGGTAGAATGCGGCGGCATCGGATACGCTGCGAGGAAGATCTGCGAATGCCCCTGGAGAGCTCCGGATTCGGGTAAGTAACAAGTAGTTTACTTTTATATGTCTGCTTTGCATAGAGAATGCCTTACCCGCCGCTATCTTTTTCACCGCATCCAATTCCTGGAGGGCCTTCTGGGCTTCGGCCTTGGCAGATTTGGCAGTTTTAAGGGCCGCAGCAAGCTCGGACGATCGCGTCTTCGAGTCGAGCTCCAACCTCTCATGTTTTTTCATGAGAGCCTGAAGCTCTTACTGCACGTCGCAGACCTGCGCCTCAAATTTCTCCCGCTCGGTGCGCTCCGTGGCCGCTCTCTTCTTGGCCTCGGACAGCGCCTACTTGAGGGTCGCCACCTCAGTTGTGGCCCCTACTATAAGCAGTATACTCCTGTCATTTTTTGCAATTGCGTCTTCTTATAGGCATTTTTTCTATAAGGTATCTCTTACCTTCTTTCTCCTCGAGCTGCCGTTTGGCAAGGCCGAGCTCTTGCTCGGTCCGCTCGAGGCCCTGCTTCAGGGCACCCACCTCCGCAGTCAGTGCGGCGGTGGCCAGCAGCGAAGCCTGCATACGTATATTGACTCCTTTTTAGTTAGACTCCTGCGATATTTAATAGATCCTCTATTCGGTTTTTCTTTCCGAACGCCAAACAGAGCATCAGGGGCTACTGTCTATGCGGTAATATTTTTACATATTTCTACTTACCTCGAAGCCTGTTAGAAGGCTAGCACAAGCTTCAGTAAGTCTGCTTTTGGCAGACCGAATCTTCTGGACCACCATACTCATGATGGTACGGTGCTCCTCGTCGATGGAGGCGCCCTTAAGCACCTCCAGCAGATTGTCCGGCGCCTCCGGTTGGACGGAGGACGCCGGCTCAATAGGCTTGCTCCTCTTGGCAGGAGTTCGCTTGCCGCGGTCCGGAACCGTTGATGATTCTGGTGCGGTGTCCGGCTTAAAGCCGGACTTGGAGCCCTGGGGGGTCTTGTCCCCTTTACTCCTGGAGTCCGGGAGGTCGCCTCGCGGCTCCTTCTGGACCACCTCCTCTTGCCCCGGAGCTTGCCGCGACGCCACTTCGGCGTCATCCGCAGCACAGGGGGAGGCAGCGGGCGGAACTGAATTCACGTCCGATGAATCCAGGGAGCCGCTCGACGACTCGTCGAGCCCGTCCTTGGGCGGGCTGCATGATTATATTCGACATTAGGGAAAGCTGCGCAACAAAAGGAATATCATGAGTTACTCTGGTATCCGAACACTTACGATATCGCCGGACGCTTGGCCCTGTCTGGCCACTCCTCTTCGTTATCGTCGGCATCGGGGGCGTAGTCTAGCGGAGGGGTTTTCCTCTTCTTGGACCCTTCGGCCTCCCCTACTAGGGCGGCCTTCCTCTTCTTTCCTCCCCCCGCTGGAGGGGGAGAGGTCTCTTCTTCCTCCTCCTCTTCTTCGCGGGAGGAGTGCGTCTCGGACTCATCGGACGACGAGTCCGACACCACCATATGCCGGGAACTCTTTCGAGTCCCCGTGGCCTTCTTCTTCTTGGCCTTCTTCTCCGGCACCACATAAGGTGCCGGAACCAGCAGCTTCACTAGGAGAGCAGGGGCTGGGTCTTCGGGCAAGGGAGCCGGACAGTTAATCAGTCCGGACTTCGCCTGCCAATCCTGTCAAAGGTGAGGGAGTTTAGATCCCGCATAGAGTCAAACTATGAAGAAAACTTAACATCCTGTAAAAGATGAAAATATTTTACCTCGCCAGCAGGACGCTGCGAGCTGAATTCGCGGTCTTCGGAGGCGGATGTGGGAGCCTCGGCGCCTTTGGTTAGCCCCTTCCAGACATCTTCGTACGTCGTGTCGAAGAGCCTGCTCAGAGTTCGGTGCTGCGCCGGGTTGAACTCCCACAAATTGAAGTCCCGTTCTTGACACGGAAGGATCCGGCGGACGAGCATGACCTGGACTACGTTGACAAGCTTGAGCTGCTTGTTCACCAGGGACTGGATGCATTTTTGCAGTCCGGTCACCTCTTCTTCGTCGCCCCACGACAAGCCCGTCTCCTTCCAGGACGTGAGCCGCGTAGGGGGTCCGGAGCGGAATTCAGGGGTTGCGGTCCACTTCGGATCGCGTGGCCCGGTGATGTAAAACCACCCTGACTGCCACCCCTTCAAGGTCTCCACAAAGGAGCCCTCGAGCCATAGGACGTTGTCTATTTTGCCCGCCATGGCACCTCCGCACTCTGCCTGGTTGCCGCGCACCACCTTTGGCTTGACGTTGAAGGTCTTGAGCCAGAGGCCGAAATGGGGGCGGATGCAGAGGAAAGCCTCGCACACGATGATAAACGCCAATATATTGAGGATGAAGTTCGGGGCCAGATCGTGGAAATCTAGGCCATAGTAGAACATGAGCCCGCGGACAAATGGGTGGAGAGGAAAACCCAGTCCGCGGAGGAAGTGGGGAAGAAATACTACCCTCTCATGGGGCCTTGGGGTGGGGAGAAGCTGCCCCTCCTCAGGAAGCCGGTGCGCGACGTCTTTGGACAGGTATCCGGCCTTCCTTAGCCTTTTGACATGGCCCTCCGTGACGGAGGATACCATCCACTTGCCTCCCGCTCCGGACATTGTTGGAGAAGGTTGAGGTAGGAAGTGCGGGCTTGGGCGCCGGAGCTCGGGTGCGCAGAAGATGGATAGGCAAAGGAGGAAGAAGGCGTAGGTAAAAAGGTGGATCCTTATCCCCTTATATGAGCGGATGCGACTATGCGTCCCCACCAGCCTAGTAAAACTCGCTTGCCTCCCAAGCGCCGTGATAAATGGTGCGGTTGGGTTACCCACGTCCGTATTGATGAGAATCCCGTAAATGGGGGACACGATCTCTGCTTTGACAAGACGTGCCAAGGAAACCGCCTCGCAAAACATGCTGAGGTGGAAAAGGGAAAACAATTCGAATAAAGGCTTGGCCGTAGTGTGATGTCACGCTGCGGAATACGTCAGCAGATTAGATTTGTGTTAATATTATTCTCTCTGTGGCAATACGTGGAAACTTATTTTGCAGAGCCGGACACTACTCTTGGTGTTTACAAACTTTTATGAAGAATTTGGAGGAGGAACCCGCCTTGCAATGCCGAAGACAATCTACGCGCCGGACTCGTCGTCATTGAAGCCTGGTTCAGGGGCTACTGAGGGAGTCATGGATTAGGGGGTGTTCGGGTAGCCGGACTATACCTTCAGCCGGACTCCAGGACTATGAAGATACAAGATTGAAGACTTTGTCCTGTGTCCGGATGGGACTTTCCTTGGCGTGGAAGGCAAGCTTGGCGATGCGGATATTCAAGATCTCCTACCATTGTAACCGACTTTGTGTAACCCTAACCCTCCCCGGTGTCTATATAAACCGGAGGGTTTTAGTCAGTAGGACAACTACATCATACAAAAATCATACCATAGGCTAGCTTCTAGGGTTTAGCCTCCTTGATCTCGTGGTAGATCTACTCTTGTACTATCCATATCATCAATATTAATCAAGCAGGACGTAGGGTTTGACCTCCATCAAGAGGGCCCGTACCTGGGTAAAACATCGTGTTCCTTGCCTCCTGTTACCATCCGGCCTAGACGCACAGTTCGGGACCCCCTACCCGAGATCCGCCGGTTTTGACACCGACAGCCCCATCTTTGGAGGCATCTATGCCTCACGCCTAGCTGCACATTTTAACATACCTATTAGGCATTCTGAGAAGGAAGAAAAAGTGTTGCCTCGTGTTTATTTAGATTACAAAAGTATGGTGGCACATGATTTTATTGTTAAGAATAGGGAAGGAGAGCTTAAATATCAATTGTTCTTTAACAAACATCATCTTGAGACTATTACCCTGCCTGCTCCTTCTTTGTTTGATTTATCTGTAGGCACGTACCTTGTTCCATTGAAGGCTATTCACGCCTACCGGAACCCTGCACACCAGCTGAGGAGCCAGAGTCGGAACCACAAGTTGATCCTTCATGACAGTCTAATTACCTGTGGGATCCGGAGATGATTTTCAGCCAGTGGCAATCGGAGTCTTCCTCTTCTGCATCGCAGTACGACCCCAACTATTATTATGGATATCCGCCAGGCCAGCCGTGGCCATAGACCAACTTAGCCCAAAAGCCTAAGCTTGGGGGAGTATGTATTTCCCACCGACATTACATTCATGTTCACACACTCATTGCTAGATGTCGGTGCTCATACTTTTTCATTGTATCATCCATGCTAGTTTATTTTCCTTTTTATGTTTTCTTCTTATGTGTTTGATAAACCTTAAGAAAAACCAAAAAAAATAGTTGTAGCTTTTAATTAGTTTACTTTCCATGCTTGTAGTAGTAATTAAAAAGAAAACCCAAAAAGATTTCTTGTTCTTCTTTTACTTGTTGGGAGCTTTCCCATGTAAATAGTTTTGTTCCTTTTCTTTTCTATGGGGTCGATAGGAGAAGACCGTAATTAAATTATTGAAGTGGCTCTTATACGCATTATTGTTGATCTGACAAAAGAGCCCATATTGCCTTGTCTTCTCCTGTTTATTGAATGCTTGTAGATTCCAGCTTAGTCCAATGCACGTGCACTAATTTTATTATTCACATTGTTCGGTCGTGCAAGTGAAAGGCAATTATGATGATATATGATGGACTGGCTGAGATGAGAAAACCTGGTATGAACTCGACCTCTTTTTTTGTAAATATGATTAGTTCATCGTTCCTGATTCAACCTATTATGAATAAACATGTTTGCAATGACAACTAGAGATCATAGTTTCTTGTGCCATGCTTGATTAGCTAGGAGCTTATAATGGTTTACCTTGCGTACCAACATGCTATTAAAATGGTTGTGATGTGGTATGATAGGGTGGTATCCTCCTCTGAATGATTTAAGTGACTTGACTTGGCGCATGTTCACGCATGTAGTTGAAACAAAATCAACATAGCCTTCACGATATTTATGTTCATGGTGGATTATATCTTACTCATGCTTGCATTCGGTGTTGATTAAATTTAATGCATGTTCATGACTACTGTCGCTCTCTAGCTGGTCGCTTCCCAGTCTTCTGCTAGCCTCACCTGTACTAAGCGGGAATACTGCTTGTGCATCCAATCCCTTAAATCCCAAAGCTATTTGTAACATCCCAAATTTTCAATTTGGAATGTTATACACTAGATCATCATTGCATGTCATATTTTATTTGCATTTTGGTTGATCCTAGAAAATTCTACGCAACTCAATGACCCTTGAAGAGAGTTGGGGATTTCGTTATTTTCATATTTGAGTTTTCTCAAATTTTGAAAATAGGATCATTTGATTTTATTTATTTTATCTTCAATTATTTCTATTACAAAAATATGAGAGAGGGAATAAAATGACTTTTCCAAAATAAAGAAATATTGAGGATTTAATAAAAAAATCAAATAAGATTTTATTTGGATTTATTTGCTATTTTATTTGAATTAGGGAAATGCGTGTTTTTCAAAATTGCATTTAGGCCCCAAATAAATGTTCATCCTGTGCGGCTTGATTTTAGAAGCCGGGGAAAATTTATTTCGGGATTTTTGGAGTCCGTTTAGTATTCCTTTTGTTTTTTTCTGAGCGTAATTTTAAAAAAAGAGTCGGAACCGACCTTGAGCCGTAACCGGCCAGGACTCCGCCTGGCCGGGCCCTTTATATAGCGCCCCAAGGCCCGAGGCCAGCCCAAGTCGCCGCCGCCCCCGAACCCTAACCCTAGGCCGCCGCCCCGTCGTAGGAGGTAGTTTTTTTCCCGTCGGTTTTTTTAGAAAACCGATCGGTTTTCCGTCGGTTTTGTTTGGTTTTTTTAGTTTCTGTTATTAAATAGATCGGTTTTTCTGGTTTATTTAATTAGCGAGCGTTAGTCCGTTCGTTCATTTTAACGAACGTTCGTCGTTTTTCTTTTTCTCGGATTAAATCCGCGATTTTTCAGATCGCGATTCCTGATCCGATTTTCGTTTTAGTCTAACTTTTCGCTCGTTTATCGGAATCAGGCGATTCAAGCGCCTGGAGTTTCATCTCGAAACCCTCTTTTCGTTTAACCAACTCAAACAAGTTTTTGCCACTGTAAAAATTGCCCTAGATCCAGAATAGTAAACGAAGCCTGTTTCTTTGCCGTTTGTCTTTCGTTGCTTCGTTCGATTTGATTTCTTTTGCCAACCGGAGTTCTGAAGTTGAACTTTCTGGTTAGATCTTTTATTCAAGTTTTACCTGTGCACTAGTTGAGTACTTATTGTATGCTTGTTTGTTTGCGATAGAGTACCTGGAGTGCGCCGCTTGCTACTTCGAATCGCTAGGTTTTGCGGATCATCAGCAAGGCAAGTAACACTTTGATCATACCTCCTACTACCCAGTTTTATTGCATTAGATCAATCCTCACACATTGCATGATTAGGATCTAATTAAATTGTGGGCTTGGGAAGTAGTTGAGGTAGTACCTATTACCTGTTATTATCAAACCTTTGGGAGTTACTTCTACGTTTGCTTATTGTGCCATGCTGTGCTAGTAGACGCGGATTGGGTGAGTGTATCCATGACAGATGTGAGATTTTTAAATTAATGGCTTATCTAAGGTGGCAACTTAAATACACATCTGGGTGGATTGAGGCACCTGGGTATTCCAGCGATTGCCTTTTTTTCTTTTGGACCACCACCTAGGCTCAAAGGGATCATGAGATTATTCATGCTAAAAACTTCTGTGTGCAGCCACAAGCTACTATGGGCTCTAGCATAGTTGATTAAGTCATGCGAACTCTTACAGTGGTAGACTAGCAGATGTAGGGGAAAGTAGGTGTAACGGTCTACCTGATCGTAAGGTGCTAGCGCTTCTGAAAGACTATGTCTCGGTCATCCGTTTCTCAAACACCATGTAGTGCGAAAAACCAAATGGAGGCGATCGAGTCTTGTGGGGAAAAGTGCGCAAACCTCTGCAGGGTGTATAAACTAATCATGATTAACCGTGTCCCCGGTTATGGACATCTTGAGTATCTAGTACTTGGATTATCATGTGAATCTCATCATGTTACTCTAAAATTAATTTTGTTGGGTTATGTTTAATGATGATGCTTAATTGGGATTGAGATGCTGTCAACCATTCTCAATGTTTAACAACTACCATGATAGTTAAATAAAATTTATTCCTTTGTGGTAGGGAAAAATTGGCTTTACGCAAAACTGTAACCATAGAGCTTTCCACCAGCCAAATATGCATATAGAATAGCCTATTTCATTCCATTACTCTCTATGTGTTACTTTGCGAGCATATTCCATGTGCTGACCCGTTTCGGGCTGCAACGTTAATGTTGCAGACTTTTCAGACGATGATGAAGCTGCTTTTAGGTCGTGGTTCTATACTCAGTGATGCCGTTGGAGTTGATGGACTCACTTATCTTCCAAGCCTTCCACTGTTATCGTTATTAGATGGCCTTAAGCCATATTTATTGTAATAAGTTCTCTTTTGAGACACTCTATGTAATAAGTGTGTGATTGCTTCTCTGTTATAAATCGTTCAAGTACTGTGTGGTGTCAGCATTACTGATCCAGGGATGACACCTGAGCACAGAGATTGGACCGTTTGAGGTCTGGTCGCTACAAGATGGTATCAGAGCACACGCTGAATATAGGACACGACCACTAAGCTAAAAGACCTAGATCAGTACTCACTCTCTTTTCTTTCTGACTTCTCATATTTTCCTACTCTTTTAGGATGGCAGATGTAAGGAACAAGTTCACCCAACCGGATGAAGATACACCCTTTGGACGTCACTTAAAGGAAGTCACTAGATACCTGAACATAGGAGTACCAAGCTTCACAGGAACCTACAACGCAACTCTACCTGAAGAGGAGCGCTGGATGATTCAAGTTCAAGTTCCAAGAAGGACGTTCATGCCAGTCACTGAGCCCATAGAGTTTTCTTTTGATGCACCAACTTGGGATCTAGGAAAGAGCATGGCAGCTCACATCGCCATGGGACGCATTGGAGAAGTCTACCGCAATGATCTCAAGGATACTATCTACCAAATTTGTGGGCGCCGAGATGAGCACTGGGAGATGATCAGTACCAGGAAGGATAGATCAGTTGCAGCTTTTATCCAGGAGTTAAACCAGCATATTCGACGTCAGGAGAACCAGATGTGCGCCGACATGATAGATCTGAAGAAGGCACAGACAAGAATCAAGGAACTGGAGGAAGAACTCAAGGCTACACGTGAAGATTATGAAGAGGAAATCGAAGTATTAGTGGAGAAGAATGACGATCTGATCAAGAAGATTGGAATATTTATGGGAGGCCCTACACCAGTAGAAGAAGACGAAGAACCCAAGGAGATTCGCTCGGAAGACTACATCATCATCAACGACACCGACTTGGATCCAGATGATAGCGATGATGACTGTGTTGATGAAGTTGGAGCAGATATAATGGAGTCTACAACCGAAGAATATTTCTAGTAGACCACCAAATCGGTAGTAGTAGTCCACCATGTAAATATAGTAGTCCGAGCACTTTTGCGATAGTTAGATCGATTGTATGCCCCTGTTGATTGATTGAATGAAGTGAATTGTTTGCTTTTGCCTCATGTGCATATGGGTAGTGTTTTCTCTTTAGACCCCCTTCTATTCTTAAATCTCATCTTTTCTAAACCCTCAGATGCCTCCGAGACATGACCCCGGATTTACCTTCCCACCGGAGCTCACTCAGTTGATCCAGCAGCAGAACACATTGATGCAGTTGCTAGTCCAGAACCAGAATCAGGGGAACAACAACAACAACCCACCGCCACCACCACCTGTTGATCATTTAACCCGTTTTGTTAGGTTGAATCCGCCGGTGTTTTCCAGTAGCACCGAGCCGATAGTAGCAGATGATTGGCTCCGTAAGACAGCAAGGGAGTTGACCCCACCGCAGGATGCACAGATGCGGAAAAAGTGAAGTTTGCCGCACATCAGCTTGAAGGACCCGCAGCATCATGGTGGGAGAATTTCACATCCACTTTCCTTGTCGACACTATCACGTGGGACCAGTTTCAGCAGGCTTTTCGTACTTCCCATGTTTCAGCAGGAGCTATGGCCATGAAGAAGCGAGAGTTTCGCAACTTGCGGCAAGGAGGACGGACAGTTGGCCAGTATGTGGAGGACTTTAGTAAATTAGCACGTTATGCCCCAGATGACGTTGCTACAGATGCAGCTAAGCAGGAGAAGTTTCTGGAAGGACTGAATGATGAGTTGAGCATGCAGTTGATGGTAGCAACCTTCAACAACTACCAGGAGTTGGTAGATCGTGCTCTCATGATTGAAGGGAAGCAGCAGCAGATTGAGAATTGCAAGAGGAAGTATGGACAAGGGAAGTACAATTCAGGAGCTCAGCAGAAGCCACGTTTTACCCCTAGACCGGGAGGACATTTTCAGCATACCCATGGAGGAGGTAGCTCGCACAATCACAATGGCACCAAGAATGGTAATGGGAATGGAGGAAGCAATGGCCAGAACCACACCAACCCATCGACCCCAACCAAGAGAGACCTGAGCCAAGTCACTTGTTTTAAGTGCCAGAAGACCGGACATTATGCCAACGAATGTCTTGAATCACAGAATGGTAATGGCAATGGAAGCTCTGGGAACAAGCCGAACCCTTTCAACAGGGGACAGGTGAACCACGTTAACATGGAGGAGGTTGAAGAGCAGTCAGATGCAGTAATCGGTAAGTTTTTGGTTAAGTCATTTACTACACTCGTTCTTTTCGATACTGGTGCATCGCATTCATACATATCAAGGGGATTTGTGGATAAGTATAGTCTACCCACCAAAGTTCTTAGAACACCTATGTTAGTAAGCTCACTAGGAGCGGAGTATATGGCTAGCCAAGGATGTTTTCAAGTGCCATTGAGTATAGGTAGGCATGTGTTTCCCTCGGATTTGATCATTTTGGAATCACAAGGATTGGATGTAATTCTGGGTATGAATTGGCTGTCGATGTATGGAGGAAACATCGATTGCGCCAGTAAGTCGATCTTGCTTACCACCCCAGAAGGGAGAAGGATCAAGTATGTATCCCGGCATGTGCCGAAAAGGACTCAAGTAAATTGTCTAACAGGAGTTGTGCAGGAGGAAGTACCAGTAGTGAAGGATTTCCCTAATGTATTTCTAGAAGAGTTGCCAGGCATGCCACCGGATAGAGATATTGAGTTTTTGATTGAGCTTTTGCCAGGCACAGGGCCAATATCAAAGAGACCATATAGGATGCCCGCAAAGGATTTGGTGGAGATTAAGAAGCAGATTAAGGAGTTACTGGATAAAGGATATATTCGCCCAAGTTCTTCACCTTCGGGATCGCCAGTACTTTTAGTGGAGAAGAAAGATGGATCATTAAGGATGGTTGTTGATTATTGAGGATTAAATGAAGTAACCATCAAGAACAAATACCCACTACCGATGATCAATGATCTGTTTGATCGATTGCAAGGAGCTAAGGTATTTTCCAAGATCGATCTGTGATCAGGATACCACCAGTTGAAGATTCGAGAACAGGATATACCTAAGACGGCTTTTACCACCAGGTATGGGCTGTACGAGTATACCGTGATGTCGTTTGGTCTGACTAACGCACCTGCATATTTTATGAACATGATGAACAAAGTGTTTATGGAGTTTTTGGATAAGTTTGTCGTAGTGTTCATTGATGATATCCTTGTTTACTCGAAGAATGAGGAGGAGCATAAGGAGCATTTGCGTTTGGTACTTGGTAAGCTCAGAGAACACCAGTTATATGCCAAGTTTACCAAATGTGAGTTTTGGTTGAAAGAAGTTGGATTTCTCGGACACGTTATATCCGGAGAAGGTATAGTAGTAGATCCCACTAAGGTTGATACCGTGACAAATTGGGAAGCCCCAACAACAGTTGGAGAGATGCGGAGTTTTCTTGGACTCGCAGGATACTACCGGAGATTCATTGAGAATTTCTCAAAGATTGCGAAGCCTATGACGGAGTTGTTGAAAAAGGATACCAAGTTCATATGGACTGAAGAATGTGAGGCTAGTTTCCAGGAGTTAAAGAAACGTTTGATTACCTCACCAATATTGATTTTGCCAGATTAGACCAAGTATTATGAGGTGTATTGCGACGCTTCACGTCGAGGACTTGGAGCAGTGCTTATGCAGGAAGGAAGAGTGGTTTCCTATGCCTCACGACAGCTTAAGCCGCATGAGTTAAATTATGCTACGCATGATTTGGACTTAGCAGCTGTAGTGCATGTGTTAAAAACTTGGAGACATTTTCTCATTGGAAACCATCGTTAGGTGTACAAGGATCACAAGAGTTTGAAGTATATTTTCACGCAGAAGGAGTTGAATCTCAGGCAAACGAGATGGTTGGAGCTCATCAACGATTATGATATGAAATTGCATTATCACCCCGGAAAGGCTAATGTAGTAGCTGACGCGTTGAGCCATAAAAGCCACGTCAACACACTAATGACGGGAGAGTTACCAAGGGAGTTAGCCAAAAATCTTCGAGAGCTATGTTTGGAAATAGTTCCAAGAGGCTATGTTGCAGCATTGGAGATTCAGTCTACTTTGATGGATAAGATCAGAGAAGCTCAAAAGACTGACAAGGAGATTGCTTCTATTAAGGAGAAAATGAGCAAAGGAAAAGCTAAAGGATTTCGTGAGGATGAGCACGATACCTTATGGTTTGAAGACTGTGTTTATGTACCAAATGATTCGGAGATCAAGAAGTTAATTTTACAAGAGGCCCATGATTCACCATATTCGATTCACCCAGGAAATACCAAAATGTATTTGGATTTGAAGGACACCTTCTGGTGGACCGGAATGAAGAAGGATAATGCCGAGTATGTAGCAGTTTGTGATGTATGTCAGAGAGTAAAGGTAGAGCATCAGAAGCCAGCCGGATTGCTACAGCCATTGCCGATACCCGAATGGAAGTGGGATAAGCTAGGCATGGATTTTATTACAGGATTTCCCAGAACACGTTCAGGCTATGACTCGATATGGGTTGTAGTCGATCATTTGACAAAGGTAGCTCATTTCATTCCAGTAAAGACTACCTATACCGGTGCAAAGTTGGCAAAGATATACATGACCAGAATCGTATGTCTGCATGGAGTTCCAAGGAGCATATTATCAGATAGAGGAACCCAATTTACCTCAAAGTTCTGGAATCAGTTACATGAAACTTTGGGTACCAGACTAGAGTTTAGTACAGCGTTCCACCCGCAGACAGATGGACAGACCGAGAGAGTTAATCAGATTTTGGAGGATATGCTGAGAGCTTGTGCGCTAGATTACGGATCTAGTTGGGACAAGAATTTGCCATATGCAGAGTTCTCTTACAACAATAGTTATCAATCCAGTTTGAAGATGGCCCCTTTCGAAGCCTTGTACGGAAGGAGGTGCAGGACCCCATTGTCTTGGGATGAAGTTGGAGACCGCCAGTTGTTTGGACCGGATCTGATAAAGGAGTCTGAACAGAAAGTGAAATTGATTCGTGATAGGCTCAAGGTAGCTCAATCCAGGCAGAAGAGTTATGCAGATTCTAAACGCAAGGAGACATTTTACGAAGTCGGAGACCGAGTTTATCTTCGAGTATCTCAACTTCGAGGAGTTAAGCGCTTTGGAGTTAAGGGAAAGTTAGCGCCACATTTTGTAGGCTCATACAAAGTTTTGGAGCGTATGGGAGAAGTAGCCTATAAGTTGGAATTGCCCAAAGGATTATCAGGAGTTCACGACGTGTTCCACGTTTCCCAGTTGAAGAAGTGCCACGCAGAGATGGCTGATATACCACTGAGAGATACAGTGCCACTGGAAGCGATTCAGTTGGATAGTGATTTGACCTATGAGGAGAAACCAGTTAAGATTCTAGAGTATGCCAGTCGAGTCACCCGCAGCAAGGTTATCAAGTTTTGCAAGGTTCATGGAGCCACCACACGGAGGATGAAGCCACCTGGGAACGAGACGAGGAATTGCTGAAGGACCACCCTCACATATTTTCTAGCCAACCCGAATCTCGAGGGCGAGATTCATCTTAAGGGGGGTAGGTTTGTAACATCCCAAATTTTCAATTTGGAATGTTATACACTAGATCATCATTGCATATCATATTTTATTTGCATTTTGGTTGATCTTAGAAAATTCTACGCAACTCAATGACCCTTGAAGAGAGTTGGGAATTTCCTTATTTTCATATTTGAGTTTTCTCAAATTTTGAAAACAGGATCATTTGATTTTATTTATTTTATCTTCAATTATTTCTATTACAAAAATATGAGAGAGGGAATAAAATGACTTTCCCAAAATAAATAAATATTGAGGATTTAATAAAAAAATCAAATAAGATTTTATGTGGATTTATTTGCTATTTTATTTGAATTAGGGAAAATGCGCGTTTTTCAAAATTGCATTTAGGCCCCAAATAAATGTTCATCATGTGCGACTTGATTTTAGAAGCCGGGGAAATTTTATTTTAGGATTTTTGGAGTCCATTTAGTATTCCTTTTGTTTTTTTCTAAGCGTAATCTTTTTTTTAAAAAAGAGTCTGAACCGACCTTCGGCCGTAACCGGCCAGGACTACGCCAGGCCGGGCCCTTTATATAGCGCCCCGAGGCCCGAGGCCAGCCCAAGTCACCGCCGCCCCCGAACCCTAACCCTAGGCCGCCGCCCCGTCGCCGCTGCGCCGCCGCCGCCGGAGGTAGTTTTTTTCGCCGCCGGTTTTTTTAGAAAACCGATCGGTTTTCCGTCGGTTTTGTTCGGTTTTTTTAGTTTCAATTTTTAAATAGATTGGTGTTTCCGGTTTATTTAATTAGCGAGCGTTCGTCCGTTCGTTCGTTTTAACAAACGTTCGTCGTTTTTCTTTTTCTCGGATTAAATCAGCGATTTTTCAGGTCGCGATTCCTGATTCGATTTTCGTTTTAGTCTAACTTTTCGCTCGTTTATCGGAATCAGGCGATTCAAGCGCCTGGAGTTTTGTCTCGAAACCCTCTTTCCGTTTAACCAACTCAAACAAGTTTTTGCCACTGTAAAAATTGCCCTAGATCCAAAATAGTAAACGAAGCCTGTTCCTTTTGTCGTTTGTCTATCGTTGCTTCGTTCGGTTTGATTTCTTTTGCCAACCGGAGTTCTTAAGTTGAACTTTCTGGTTAGATCTTTTATTCGGTTTTACCTGTGCACTAGTTGAGTACTTATTGTATGCTTGTTTGTTTGCGATAGAGTACCCGGAGTGCGGCGCTTGCTACTTCGAATCGCTAGATTTTGCGGATCATCCGCAAGGCAAGTAACACTTTGATCATACCTCCTACTACCCAGTTTTATTGCATTAGATCAATCCTCACACAATGCATGATTAGGATCTAATTAAATTGTGGGCTTGGGAAGTAGTTGAGGTAGTACCTATTACCTGTTATTATCAAACCTTTGGGAGTTACTTCTACGTTTGCTTATTGTGCCATGCTATGCTAGTAGACGTGGATTGGGTGAGTGTATCCATGACAGATGTGAGATTGTTAAATTAATGGTTTATCTAAGGTGGCAACTTAAATACACATCTGGGTGGATTGAGGCACCTGGGTATTCTAGCGATTGCCTGTTTTTCTTTTGGACCGCCACCCAGGCTCAAAGGGATCATGAGATTATTCTTGCTAGAAACTTCCGTGTGCAGCCACAAGCTACTATGTGCTCTAGCATAGTTGATTAAGTCGTGCGAACTCTTACAGTGGTAGACTAGCAGATGTAGGGGAAAGTAGGTGTAACGGTCTACCCGATCGTAAGGTGCTAGCACTTCTGAAAGACTATGTCTCGGTCATCCGTTTCTCAAACACCATGTAGTGCGAGAAACCAAACGGAGGCGATCGAGTCTTGTGGGGAAAAGTGCGCAAACCTCTGCAGAGTATATAAACTAATCATGATTAGTCGTGTCCCCGGTTATGGACATCTTGAGTATCTAGTGCTTGGATTATCATGTGAAGCTCATCATGTTACTCTAAAATTAATTTTGTTGGGTTATGTTTAATGATGATGCTTAATTGGGATTGAGAATGCTATCAACCATTCTCAATGTTTAACAACTACCATAATAGTTAAATAAAATTTATTCCTTTGTAGTAGGGAAAATTTGGCTTTACGCAAAACTGTAACCATAGAGCTTTCCACCAGCCAAATATGCATATAGAATAGCCTATTTCATTCCATTATTCTCTATGTGTTACTTTGCGAGCATATTCCATATGCTGACCCGTTTCGGGCTGCAACGTTAATGTTGCAGACTCTTCAGACGACGATGAAGGTGCTTTTAGGTCGTGGTTCTATACTCAGTGATGCCGTTGGAGTTGATGGACTCACTTATCTTCCAAGCCTTCCACGGTTATCATTATTAGATGGCCTTAAGCCATATTTATTGTAATAAGTTCTCTTTTGAGACACTCTATGTAATAAGTGTGTGATTGCTTCTCTGTTATAAATCGTTCAAGTACTGTGTGGTGTCAGCATTACTGATCCAGGGATGACACCTGAGCACAGAGATTGGACCATTTAAGGTCTGGTCGCTACAAGATGGTATCAGAGCACACGCTGACTATAGGACACGACCACTAAGCTACATTATTCCACATGAGTCCACTATACCTACCTATATACGGTATCTACCTGCCGTTCCAAGTAAATTTGTATGTGCCAAACTCTAAATCTTCAAATAAATATCATGTTTTCTATGCTCGAATAGCTCATGTATCAACTAGGGCTGTCTGTATCTTCCATGTTAGGCGGGTTATTCTCAAGAGGAGTGGACTCCGCTCCTCACTCACGAGATAAATGGCTGGTCACCGGGATGCCCAGTCCCATGCTTTATGCAAACTAAATCAAAATAATTGCAAACAAAACTCCCCCTGGGACTCTTGTTAGTTGGAGGCACTCGTTGTTTCGAGCAAGCCATGGATTGATGCTTGTTGGTGGAAGGGGAGTATAAACTTTACCATTCTGTTTGGGAACCGCCTATAATGTGTGTAGCATGGAAGATATCGCCATCTCTTGGTTGTTATGTTGACAATGAAAGTATACCGCTCAAAATATTATTCACCTCTGTTTCAAAACCGAGCTCTGGCACCTCTACAAATCCCTGCTTCCCTCTGTGAATGACCTATCTATTTACTCTTATGCTGAGTCATCATCCTCTTATTAAAAATCACCAGTTGGAGAGCACTGCTGTCATTTGCATTCATTACTGTTAGTTTACATTGAGTATGACTTGACTGGATCTCTTTTACCATGAATTACAAAATCTATTCAGTCCTTGGTCTTTAAAGGTGCTCGGCATTTATGTTTTGCGGTCTCAGAAAGGGTTAGCGAGATACCATCTTGTTATATCATATTATGATTGTTTTGAGAAAGTGTTGTCATCCGAGATTTATTATTATGGCTCGCTGGTTGATTATGCTACTGATATGAGTAAACTTGAGACCTATGCGTTATTGCAAATGTGGTTAGTTATAATCTTTGCTGAAAACTTGAATGTTGGCTTTACATATTTACAACAACAAGAGCAAACAAAGTTTGTAAAAGTTTTTCTTTATCACTTTCAGTTTGACAACTGAATTGCTTGAGGACAAGCAAAGGTTTAAGCTTGGGGGAGTTGATACGTCTCCAACGTATCTACTTTTCCAAACACGTTTGCCCTTGTTTTGGACTCTAACTTGCATGATTTGAATGGAACTAACCCGGACTGATGCTGTTTTCAGCAGAATTACCATGGTGTTATTTATGTGCAGGAGCAAACGTTCTCGGAATGACCTGAAACTTCACGGAGCCACTTTTCAGAAAATAAGAAAAATACCTGCCAAAGATGAAGGCCAGGGGGCCCACCGTCTCTCCACGAGGGTGGGGGCGCGCCCCCTACCTCGTGGGCCCCCTGTTGCCTCTCCGACTCCAACACCACCTCCATATTTTGAGTTTCGGGGAGAAAAAGATCAAGGAGAAGAAATCATCGCATTTTACGATATAGAGCCGCTGCCAAGCCCTAAAACCTCTCTGGAGGGCTGATCTGGAGTCCGTTCGGGGCTCCGGAGAGGGGAATCCGTCGCCATCGTCATCATCAACCATCCTCCATCACCAATTTCATGATGCTCACCTCCGTGCGTGAGTAATTCCATTGTAGGCTTGCTGGATGGTGATGGGTTGGATGGGATCTATCATGTAATCGAGTTAGTTTTGTTAGGGTTTGATCCCTAGTATCCACTATGTTCTGAGATTGATGTTGTTATGACTTTGCTATGCTTAATGCTTGTCACTAGGGCCCGAGTGCCATGATTTCGGATATGAACCTATTATGTTTTCATCAATATATGAGTGTTCTCGATCCTATCTTGCAACTCTATAGTCACCTATTATGTGTTATGATCCGTTAACCCCGAAGTGACAATAATCGGGATACTTACCGATGATGACCGTAGTTTGAGGAGTTCATGTATTCAGTATGTGTTAATGCTTCGTTCTGGTTCTCTATTAAAAAGAGGCCTTAATATCCCTTAGTTTCCGTAAGGACCCCGCTGCCACGGGAGGGTAGGACAAAAGATGTCATGCAAGTTCTTTTCCATAAGCACGTATGACTATATTCGGAATACATGCCTACATTATATCAATGAACTGGAGCTAGTTCTGTGTCACCCTTGGTCATGACTGTTACATGATGAACCACATCCGGCATAATTCTCCATCACTGATCCATTGCCTACGAGCTTTTCATATATTGTTCTTTGCTTATTTACTTTCCCGTTGCTATTGCTATCATCACTACAAAATATCAAAACCATTGCTTTTACTACTGTTACCTTTTGCTACCGTTATCACTACTATCATATTACTTTGCTACTAAACACTTTGTTGCAGATATTAAGTTTCCAGGTGTGGTTGAATTGACAACTCAGCTGCTAATACTTGAGAATATTCTTTGGCTCCCCTTGTGTCGAATCAATAAATTTGGGTTGAATACTATACCCTCGAGAACTGTTGCGATCCCCTATACTTGTGGGTTATCAATGACCCACAAGTATAGGGGATCTATCGTAGTCCTTTCGATAAGTAAGAGTGTCGAACCCAATGAGGAGCAGAAGGAAATGATAAGCGGTTTCCAGCAAGGTATTCTCTGCAAGTACTGAAATAAGTGGTAACAGATAGTTTTGTGATAGGATAATTTGTAACAAGCAACAAGTAACAAAAGTAAATAAAGTGCAGCAAGGTTGCCCAATCCTTTTTGTAGCAAAGGACAAGCCTGGACAAACTCTTATGTAGAGAAAAGCGCTCTCGAGGACACATGGGAATATCGTCAAGCTAGTTTTCATCACGCTCATATGATTCGCGTTCGGTACTTTGATAATTTGGTATGTAGGTGGACCGGTGCTTGGGCATTGTCCTTACTTGGACAAGCATCCCACTTATGATTAACCTCTATTGCAAGCATCCGCAACTACAACAAAAGTATTAAGGTAAACCTAACCATAGCATGAAACATATGGATCCAAATCATCCCCTTACGAAGCAACGCATAAATTAGGGTTTAAGCTTCTGTCACTCTAGCAACCCATCATCTACTTATTACTTCCCAATGCCTTCCTCTAGGCCCAAATAACGGTGAAGTGTTATGTAGTCGACATTCACATAACACCACTAGAGGCTAGACAACATACATCTCATCAAAATATCGAACGAATACCAAATTCACATGACTACTAATAGGAAGACTTCTCCCATGTCGTCAGGAACAAACGTAACTACTCACAAAGCATATTCATGTTCATAATCAGAGCGGTATTAATATGCATATAGGATCTGAACATATGATATTCCACCAAATAAACCAACTAGCATCAACTACAAGGAGTAATTAACACTACTAGCAACCTACTAGTACCAATCCCGGACTTGGAGACCAGAATTGGATACAAGAGATGAACTAGGGTTTTGAGAGGAGATGGTGCTGGTGAAGATGTTGATGGAGATTGCCCTCTCCCGATGAGAGGAGCGTTGGTGATGACGATGGCGATGATTTCCCCCTCCCGGAGGGAAGTTTCCCCGGCAGAACAGCTCTGCCGGAGCCCTAGATTGGATCCGCCAAGGTTCCGCCTCATGGCGGCGGAGTTTCGTTCGGGATGATGGCTTGTGATTTTTTCCTCATCGAAAGACACCATATAGCAGAAGATGGCCATCGGAGGGCCACCAGGGGGCCCACGAGGTAGGGGCGCGCTCAAGGGGGTAGGGCGCGCTCCCCACCCTCGTGGGTAGGGTGTGGCTCCCCTGGTGAACTTCTTGTGCTCAGTATTTTTTATATATTCTGAAAATATCTTCCGTGAAGTTTCAGAACTTTTGGAGTTGTGCAGAATAGGTCTCTAATATTTGCTCCTTTTCCAGCCCAGAATCCCCGCTGCCGGCATTCTCCCTCTTTATGTAAACTTTGTAAACTAAGAGAGAATAGGCATAAGTATTGTGACATAATGTGTAATAACAGCCTATAATGCAATAAATATCGATATAAAAGCATGATGCAAAATGGACGTATCAGCTGAGTGTGTGTGTGTGTTGTTGCGTGTGTGTGCGCGTGCATGTGTGTTGCTGCATGTGTGTGTGCGTGTGTGTGTGTGTGCACGTGCGCGTGCGTGTTGTTGTGTGTGTGTGCGCGTGCGTGTGTGTTGGTGCATGTGTATGTGTTGCTGTGTGTGTGCTCCTGCCCTCGCACTGATGCTGTGTGTGTGCGCTATTGTCCCCCACACACATACCACATGAGGGGCAAAAGAGTCTTTTCAGGTGTCATTTAGGCTCAAAATGGACGGAAATGTTATATAGGGAATAAAATTTAGAACTTGTGTCAAATAGGGAAGAAAAACTTTTCCAATGTCAAATAAGGAAGCATATTTTAAGATAGTGTGAAATAAGGAATTTTCTCTATCTTAAATGCTAGCATGAGAGAATTTTTGGACAGTCATATATATTAAGCAATAGATAAGTTAGGTAAGTTTTTCAGGGAACTATGCAGCAAAACTATTAATAGGGATGTGTTGGCTGAAATGGATAAAGGAACCCCTATAATTTTGTGAAAGCTTGAGAAAAGTCCCCCCCCCCCTACTTTCTTTGATGTGATGGTGCACCTTGTTGTACATTTACCTGAAGAGACATTGCTTCGAGGTCCCGTACAATATGGTTGGATGTACCCACTTGAAAGAAGGCTATATACTTTAAAGCACTATGTGAGGAATAAGGCACGACTAGAAGGTTCAATTGCTGAAGCATATGTTGCAGATGAGTGCCTCGCATTTTGCTCCAAGTACATGGGTGGTTTTGAAACAATATTTAGTCGGAACCCAAGAAATATAGGTCTTTCAGATAAAGAAGCCTATGGTGTTGACATTTCTGGACATGGAGTTAATTTTACTTCAGGATTTGATTATGAATATGTACTTGAGAAAAAAGAATTTGATCAGATGGTGTGGTATGTGTTGAACAATTGTCATCAAGCTAAGAAATATATCGAGTATGTTGAACTAACTTATGATGCATTTGTGTTATACTTATGTGATCTATTGACTAATATGTTTTACTATACAGGATATTCAGAGATGTGTTAAAGAGAAAACGGTGCCGGATAGTGATAAGGATGCGGGATGAGGTTGGTCAAGAGGTGTCGTCCAAGTGGAGTCATGACTGAAGGTGAACATGACCGTAAGCTCATAATTTTTTATGGAACCTTGAAAGAGATCATTCAGTTAGACTACAACTTGGACGGTAGGTCAGTTGTTTTGTTTAAATGTGACTGGTTTAAACTTGATGGAAAGAAGACCGAGCTTAAAAATGATGGTTTTTTCGAAAGCATAAATGTTGGAAGTATGTGGTACAAGGACGATTCTTTGATTCTAGCTACGCAGGCTAGAAAGGTCTTTTATTTGCCAGACACAAAGTATGGGACAAATTGGCAAGTTGTGCAAACATTGAATATAGTCATCCCTTCAATATTAGTGAAACTGAGGGTGTACCTTTTACTGGTCCTGCATATCAAGAGGACGAGTGTTGTGATAAGGAGGATAGGAGAACGTCTGTTTCTAACCTTACATCCGAGAAGCCTTTGCATAGAGATGATGAGCAATACATTGTTTTTGAAGCTGATGTAGTTGCCCGTTAGATGAAAGCAAAAACACAGAGTGTATGAAGATGGCAACGAAGAGGAAGAAGATGACGAGTAGATGTTTTAATGTAGAAGGTACTACCTTCGTAAACTAATATAAAAGCGTTTAGATCACTATGATCTAAACGCTCTTATATTAATTTATAGATGGAGTACTATCTTAATTCTTCATTTGGTTGCCGTTTTCTGTTGCTGTTTCTGCACTACATGCTGTTTTTGGTCAGTACATTACAAAAGAGAGTGAGGTGTTTATGCATTACATGGAGTTTTTGTTCAGTACATTACTTACTGCTATTTCCTACAATATTTTTTTGTCTCAGTTTGTATACATTTCTAATTTTGAGATATTCGACAGGCGTTGGTGATTGGGCTGAGAAGGAGGTGCCGAAAAAAAGGTTGTGCCGCAAGCTCAAGTGCACAGTCACCATGGTCAGAGTAATGGTGATGTGGATGCTGGAGGTCGGGTTGTGTTCAGGATTAGAGATGCTGATTGGTGTGCTAGAAGATTAGAGCATTACTAGTAGTACCCCTAAACCCTCAAACCCTCAAAAATAACCGCTTTTTTCCGGGCTGCAACAAAAAAACGCAAAGACTAGAACCCTTAAACCCTCAAACCCTAAAAAAAGTAAGGGTCCAACCCTCAAACCCAATTTCAAACTGTAGAAGTGAGGGTTGGAGGGGGGCGCTCGACCCCAACCCGCACTCCCTTCCCCCGTCGCGCGGGAGGGAAGTTTCCCGTCCCCAACCTCCCGCCTCCTCCCTCCCAAGCCGCCGGTCGTCGCCCGCCGCCAATCCGGCCGGCCCCCCGCCTCCCCTCGACGCCGCCGCCGTCCCGCCCCTGCGCCACACTCCCCGCCGCCGGATCCGCCGTTCCCCACTGCCTCCCACCCCGCGCCCCGGCCCCCGGCCGCCCCGCCTCCCGGCCTCCCGCCCCGCCCCCCGGCCGCCCGCCTCAGCCGTCGTTCCCCGCCCCCCGCCCCCCAGTCGCCTCCCGCCCCCCGCCATAGTTCATGGTCCAGCTCGGTTTTGGGACAAAAAAACCTTGATGAATATCATGAAATGTTGTGTGATTCTACACAACATGATCCTAGAGGATTAGAGAGGGTTAAACCTCCCTTGTTTCTATGACAATGTTGGTACCCGTGTGCAACCAGAAAGAAACCCTTCTCGCATACACGCTTTTCTTCAAGCACATTGTGAGATTGAGGATGCAACCACTCATGGTCGGCTCCGGGATGATCTAGTAGAGCACCACTGGCAGTTGGATGGGCGGCGCATTGGTCCATGATGTATCTTTGTTTTACTTTTCTATGTCCTATTTGATTCGAACAATTAGTGTAATTTGCTCAAACATTGTTGTAATAATTTGAATGATTATTGTTTTATTCGGTGTTGTAATAATAAATAGAATGATTATTGTTTTATGTCAAATGTGATGGAATTTGTGATATGTCATATGATGAAATGTGATGAAATGTGTGATATATGAAATGAAAGTTTTAAAGGTTAGGGTTGAGGCAAAGACTAGAACCCTCAAATCCAACCCTTAAAGCAGTCCTGGCCGTGTAACTTGGCAGACTTACACTCCTTACTACCCTGGCCATCTACCCAAAACCTCTGAACAAAATACCCCATGGAAGGCCAGTGTACCATCCATCAAAGTTTTCTGCAGGAACTGATTTTCATCCAAACAGTGAACCTATCCTTAGCCTTTGACGCCTATCTCCTCTGTATACCCTAATTGAGCATAGAAACACACTGTGACACGGTCGGTTACTTAAACTAATTCACGGAGCGGGAGAGTGCGTGGTGACCACCCACCCGGCATGCAATAACGGCGCTCTGTGGTCGGCCGACAGCGCCACGAGCGAACCAGCCCCCTACTCGCCCACCCCTCTTGCCTGTAGCCCGCCCCCGCTCCCGCGCTTATTCCCCTCCCGGAGGAGCCGACGGGAGCTTCTCCGCCGTCCCGGCCGGCGCGATGCACGAGGCCAGGGCTCAGGTACAGCCCGGGGTCCGG